>NW_015557134.1:776740-780776 GCF_001515605.1 Sinocyclocheilus anshuiensis | reverse complement strand
TCTCTTTTAGATAGAATAAATCCTTTTGTGGGAGACTTTGAGCTTTGTAACTCTGCAGATCGTATACATGCATAAATAGCTACATAACACACTAAAGAAAAGGAACAATAGAAATAGCATCATATGACCCCTTTAAGCGTCTTTGGGCTTGTTTTGGCCTATAAAGCAATCCAGTTTATGGAGGTAATAAAGTAGGCAAGTGCAGGTAGATATATTTTGGTATGTGGCTTATTTCCAAGATGGAGCATTTGTATTTTTTATGGGCTCTTTCTTATTTGCTTACCTAGTTCCATGTGATTTCTCGTGCCATGCGTACAGAGGAGCAGCATAACTGATTTGATTTTAAATATGTAATTAACAACTAGTTAATGATATATTCCCCTACAACAACGTTGTACAATGTTGACAGTGTAAAACATGCTGCTTAACAAGCATAGTATAATGCATTGTTGTAGAAACTAACTGTTTCCTGAACATGGTCACATTTCCGTGGTTTGAACCATGTTGGTTCAACAATATAGGATAGTTGTTAAAGGGATAGTTCACCCAAAAATGAATATTCTGTCATTAATTTCTCACCTTCATGTCGTTCCAAACCCATAAGACCTTCGTTCATCTTCGGTACAGGTATTAAGATATTTTTGATGAAATCTGAGAGCTTTCTGACCCTGCATAGACAGCAACGCACCTGGAACGTTTATGGCCCAGAAAGATAGTGAGGACATTGTTAAAATAGTCCATGTGACATCAGTGGTTCGACCCTAATGTTATGAAGCTACGAGAATAATTTTTTTGTGTGCAAAGAAAGCAAAAATAACGACTTTATTCAACAATTTCTTCTCTTCCGTGTCAGTCTCTGCTGCCATTCATGAGAGTACCACGACGTACCATCTTTCTTAGTTCATAGTCTGCATATTCTGGTTCAAATAAGTAAGGCTGGGAAAAAAATTGCAAATTCAGACATGTTTATGAAGACTGTTTTATGTACAGCTTGCATCTTCTTTTGTTTGTAAACAAAGCGCAGCGCATCCGGGTTCTACTTCAGCAGCACCACACCACATTCTCGTGAATGTATTATTGTAGATTAAAAAAGTATTCTTGTAGCTTCATGACATTACGGTAGAACCTCTGATGTCACATGGACTATTTTAACAATGTCCTTAATACCTTTTTGGGTCTTGAACTTGACAGTTGCATTGCTGTCTATGGAGGGTCAGAAAGCTCTCGGATTTCATAAAAAAAAATCTTAATTTGTGTTCCAAAGATGAATGAAGGTCTTACGGGTTTGGAACGACATGGGGGTGAGTAATTAATGACAGAATTTTCATTTTTGGGTGAACTATTCCTTGATGACATGCGAAATAACTACTAATTTATTAATTCAAGATATCCAATATGATGCTGTAATGAACATTGCAGCTGGTGACTACTTCACTATTTTTGTTCTTTTCCATTTTGCTTTATTTTAGATTTGATTCATCACAGTTTTCTCTTACGTCATAGTTGCCCATTTATTCATATGCACACTCTTCAAAACCGGCACTTATTAAGTACATTCTAAAATATATAGATTCAAATGTATGTATTTAAATGCATCATATTTCAAATATATAGATTGTACTGCATGTTAGCTTGCTTATTGTGCATAATTTGTTTAAGACCACATGCCATACTAAGAAGAATCTATGCTTCTAACCGCAGGTCTAACCACAGTTCCAACCACACAGGTTTGCAATGCTGTTTGTGAATATTTGTTTCAAATATGGGTTTGGGAAACACTGAATCATTGATCTATGATGGTAACGGCGGAACTTAAAGGGTTAGTTCACCCAAAAATGAAAATTAGCCCATAAATGACTCGCTCTCAAGTCATCCTAGGTGTATATGAATAAAAAGCGCCCATCCATTAAAAAAAAGGCTCCAGGGGGTGAACAAACGAACGAATCGATGCGTTTTTGTAAGAAAAATATCCATATTCAAAATGTAACAATCACTTTAATGTAGCTTGCGCCAATAGTCCTACACGGAAGCAGCTCCGGGTGCACGACGTATGGAGGTCGGCGTTGCGCATGTGCTGCTCAGAAGTGACGCACGTGGAAACGCAGCGGAGAGATCAAAACAAAACAACGGTCACTTATTAGAAGTACAAAACTAGGATTTCGATATAAGAAAAGAGGAGACTGGTTTTCTTTTGCTAAAGTAAGGAAGCTTTGCTTCCTTTGCTCCTGTTAACAAACGTTGGTTTTCAAGAGACTCACCGGCGCATGCGCAACGCTGAACTCATACGTCATCCGCCCGGAGCTGCTTCCGTGTACAACTGTTGGCGCAAGCTACATTAACGTGATTATTACGTTTTGAATATGGATATTCTTCTTACAAAAACGCATTGATTCGCTACAGAAGGCCTTTGTTCACCCCCCGGAGCCGTGTGAGACACTTTTTTTTTTATGGATGGGCACTTTTTATTTAACTTCATTTGGACTGATGCATGAAACATCCGTTGAGTGGCATTAAACAGCTTGAAAGATCAAAGACCATTTTTAATATAACTCCGACTGGATTCGTCTGAAAGAAGAAAGTCATATACACCTAGGATAACTTGAGGGTGAGTAATTTATGGGCTGTTTTCATTTTTGGGTGAACTAACCCTTTAAGACAATCGCTGTGTAACAATGCTTTTGGGAAATGCACCCCAGTAGAATTTCTGTAAATGCTTTTGTCACTACCTGATTTTTTTAGGAGTTAATTCATTTGTAGAAGGCAGTAAATTACTGAACTGTGTGTGTACAGAACAGGATTAAGCATTAAAAGGTAAATTGACAACCCAATTTACCTCTAGTGTGTATGTGCCCATTGTGCTCAAATGGCATCTTTCATTAACTCTGTTGAAGTTCAGAACCAAAGTATCTAAATATTGTGATGTGCGAGGCCTGTTTGGGGTTATTGAATTTGCATTACTGATATATGCTTCTCCTCAAAGATCAGCCAGATAGACAGAGGACGATCAATCTAATGTGCCATTAGAGGAATGAAGCAAGTGTGGTGGGTCTCCTGGGTGGTGGATGGTGGAGATATTGACAGGCTGATAGAGCAGAGCTGAACTGGAATGACATCAGACAGTGGGAAGAAATGGATAGAGTAAGTGGGACAGATCGAGAGAGGCACAGAGCAATAAGAGGAAAAAGAGAAATCCATTGATTCTTTATTAGCAACCTGCAGAGAGGTGAAGCAGAAGGACGAACTACACACTGCAAATCTGATAGACTTTTGAAACCCAGTCTAGTTGTCCAACTAAATAGTGATTATTAGCAGGCTAATGTTGTGTTATTGAGGCAACGCAGGTGTGTTGTGTAAGTGCTGGTTTAGTGCTTGTAAATTACAACACGGTTGAGGTCATGGGAACAGGAGGAACGGAAAAGAGGCCAAGCAGGAAAATGAGACACAGATGAATATGAGAGATATATGAGGATGCTATACTGAGAGTCATTTAAAAGATGAAGCATGTGGGATGCAGAGAGACGGCGAGTAATAGAGGAGGAAAGGGATGATAGAATGAGAGTGATGCTGGAAGAAACGAGAGGGGATGCGGGGGTTGGAGATGCACAGAGGTTCAGGATTGGCAGACCCCTCCGGTGGTCCTGTTGCTAGGAAACACTGTGTGACTTGTTGCCAGGCAACAACAACGAATCTTAGATACTGCAGCAGCAGCAGCTGGGAGTGGGCGAGCGGGGGTGGGGGAGGAGGTTTCCATGGCAACCTGCCATACTTAAAATGGAAGAACGAGCAAGGTGTGGAAGGGGAGAGGAATGGAGAGGTAGAAACATCACAGGAAAAAATAAAGACCGGAGGCCTGAAAGGACCAGAAATAGCACAAAAAGTAGCACATATGCATCTTACACGTGAATGCATAATAGATCAAGTATTTCTCTTTAAATGCACACATTTATCTAGCTGCACTGATATAGCAATACAATACGTAATGCTGCTCTATATTGTTGCTGTCAGGCATAAACCTCAAATGTCCAAAACCGCTACT
>NW_015557134.1:758270-776103 GCF_001515605.1 Sinocyclocheilus anshuiensis | reverse complement strand
TGACTTGAAAATATCTCCTCTATGATAAGCATAATTTTATTTTCTGGAATAAAATTAATTTGGCATACATTCTGAGTTTCAGAGTGATACAACTATCCTGAGAAAAAAGGAAAGAAAAGAAAAGATGAAATAATAAGTAAACTGCTTTACTGTTTATTAATAGTTGAAAAACGTTAGCAGAATTGAAGTCATGTGGTGCAACCAACAAGCAGAAAGATTCAGGGACAAAAATATAATTATTTTTTTCTTTTATTTTTAGAGACATTAAATTGAAAGTTCTTGAAAATGGTAAAAAAAAATTAACCATATGAAAAAATGAATACAAAAGTATAGTAATTTATTGAAAAAGGCATTTAAAAAATGCACTTCAAACATACAAACACCTTCTGTGATGAACATGTTTTTAATTTCTAGAATAAAATGGATTTGGAATAAACCCAGAGTGTCAATGTGACAAATATCCTGCTATCATACTAAAAAGAGCTTTATTAAATGAATACAATTCTTAAAAAGAAAACCAAAACTATTTTGTCATAATCTTTTATTTTATTCCCTTTGGGGGAATTTATTTTTATTTATTTATTTTGTAAGAAAACTGCTTCACTGCTCATTAACAGTTGAAAAACATTTGCAGAATTAAAGTCATGTGGTGCAACCAACAAATGGAAATATGAAGAAAAAAAAATTTTTGTACTTTTTTGTTTATTTTTAGTCATAAAATTTAAAATTCTTGAAAATTGTAGGCTACTTTTTCAAAACTATATGAAAACAAAATTAATACAAAGAGTACATTTTTAAGAATTAGTAAAAACTTTACTAAATGTGGACATTTTTGTCACTGACCTGTACAACAAAGAGAGAAATGCAATGAAAGTCAGTTTTAGACTGTTGCTTCCAGCTCCACTCTGCTGATCTTCTCTTTAGTCTCATGAGGACAAAAACTAGTCTGCTCAGTTGACCTGCTCTGACATGAAACTTAACACACAGACACACACATGCACTGATATTGCTGCCATAATGAAAGCCACAGGGAGATGGAGTGAGGTGTGACTAACACATGAACACATGAGTTACTCTCTCACTAGAGATCTGACCACTCTGCAAGTAAATGCTACCACTCTAAACCACAATTTCTGACCTTCTCAGCCAAATGTGATCTGTCAAGCCCAGGGGGCGGCACACAGTGCTTCTGTGAACGTGTGCGTGTAAACACTTCCTCATTGACTCTTTTCTGTACCATCTGTTTACCATGACTGTTCTGTATGGATGGAGAGGTGGTATATTTTTGGGATGGTCAAGATTATACATAATAGACCAGTAGACACAGAAAAAAAGAGCAGTTTGCATATTAATTGCAGGATTTGACGTGTCTAAATTTAGACATGTTCCTGAAACTGAGCAGGAGAAGGATTCCTAATTTAGTCTAGTTGTTGCGCACACACATAGACGCACAATCCACCCATGCAGATTAATTTAAGCCGAGGAAAGAATATCAAAATGGATCATCCCTGCTAGGTTTTGCATTTATTGAAATAAGCTGTGCGGTACTGTCATAATAAACGTACAGATCAAAAACAAACAGAATTGCATTTCAGGGCCATGGTGAGATCTAAATAAAACACAGAAATGAAAGTAGGTCATAGAGTAACTGGTGTGGCAAAGAGCCCTGTTTCTGTAGGGAAAGTAGTACATAAGTCTCTCACACCGGACTCAGCTCTCTGTCCCTGTTGGGGTAGTACACTTTCAAACATGAACATTGTATGAAAGTGCACTCCAGAGTGATCCAGTGTCCCTCTCTGTGTGTATTACTTGTAGGTTTAGATCAGTGTTAAATAAAGAAAACCAACGTGCTTCTCCAATCAGGGTTTTGGTGCAAATACTTTTTGCCATACATCTCTAGAAAAAAGACATTATGTTATATTATATTATATTATATTATACATGTGCCAAGAAATAAAGTGTTTTTAAGAAAAGTTTAAATGCAGAGACTTGTTATGTTCTGTAACCATGAAGTTAAAAGCAATAACATTCATTCATTCATTCTTTCATTTATTTACGTCATTAATTATTAATAATAAATATATTATTATTAGTTTTTGGGGAGTCACACCATATTACATTTTGCAACTGCAATTAACCTTGCCAAACCTTTTCATTTCAAGACTCGTTCTTTAATAAGATTTAATTTGGTTTGTTATAATATCAGGACAAGTTGTATCACTCTGACGTTTCTGTCTCCCCAAAAATATAAAAAATTAATTCGTCTACTATAAATTTAGGGCTTGTATTTTTGGTCTTAAACCTGACTTTTGATCCATTAGGCAACACAATATCTTGGTTTATATGAGGAAAGTAATGATGACAGTCTAATCATTGTAATTTTTCTCACTCAGATGGGGAGGGAGAGGGACAGCTGTCCCCTCCTGTTGGAGCTGGAATCAATAGTAACAGCTGGAGCTTCCGCTACGGTGCAGGCCCCGGCTACGGTCCTCCACAAGCCCTGAAGCCGGGAGAGATCCCCCCTGAAGCCTTCATTATTCCCGGCTCTCCTGCCATCATCTCCATCCGGCAGGACCCAGGTGCCGTTGATGATAAGGGCGAGTTCATCACCTTCGGAAAAAAAGAGGAGTCTAAGAAGAAGAAAAAGAAGAAGAAGGAAAAGAAGGACAAGAAAGATAAAGGAAAAGATGATGGCGAGGAGTAGCAAAGAACGTCCCACTACAATATTACAGCTATTAACTTATGTGTGTAGCAAATGCTGCCAGAAAGAGAAAACCAAAAATACTGAAAATGTAAAGAGAGAAGTTCCTTCTATATACCTTATTTACCAATTCCAGTTGAAGAAAGAAGAGAAATTGAAAATTAACCTTGTGAACATGTTACTCTGATTGGCTATTTTTCTAGTTCTGGCGCAGAAATTAAACAGCGATGTTCAAGAAAGAACTCCAGTCTGCAAAATGCAAACCAAGCCCACTCGCACCTTGTAAATGACATTTTCAACCACAATGAGGGAAGTCCCTCTCCTCTTTTAAAAGGATCAAATTAATCCAGTTAAACTGGATATGAACTCATGCCATACCAAGAGTTTTCTCTAACTCCATCCCTGCCTTCCTCCCTCAATGTCAAATGGGGAAGGAACAACCACCCCTGGCCCCGTCTCACTCCTTGATCTGCTGGAAACAAAAAGACACTACAACTTTATCAGAAAGACCAGTGTCTGATTTCTAGAGCAGATCAAAAATAAATGCCTACAGAGATGGGAATGTAGCAGCGAAATCACTTGCTTTACACTCACAAATACGTCCTAGAACAGGGCACAGAGATCTCTAGCGCTTCTGTGCTGCTCCCAAAGTAATGCTGAAATCTCAGAATGATGCTTTACTCAGTATATTTTCTAAGAGCAAGTAAATCTCATCTTATACAGTCCACACCCATGGTTTGTATGAATACAAATCACAAATTGATGCGTGTTCTTGCTCTCTAATGCATAACACATTATGAACAGGCTGTCCACATGCTGTACACCTAAAATCACCACAGGACTGAAGCACAACAGCCTCTCAAAAGTCTGTAACATAGCAGAATGAATACTTGTGGCTTCATTTCAAAACACACCCACTTCCGTTGCTGCTGTTTTTAATGTTTGATAGATGTCATCCCACTTCCTGACAGCTTTATGGCTTAGTCCAGCTACTTGTCCTTAGCTACTGCTTGTAACTTTTGCATATCTGATATTGCCAACCTCCCTTTATCTGGTGTGCATTGCTGGCCCCATGTCAGTACTGCCCCCTGGTGGCTCGTATTGTACAATGTGACAAGAAAGAGCAGAAAATCAAGTTAATATTATTGTCACTTCTTCTGCTGGAAACATGAGCACAGGTACTGGCCACTACATGCACACATACACTCAAGACACACCCGTGTTTATGCTCTCACAGCAGTTGAACCACCATGGACTATGCAGCCATGATTATGGACATGTTTAACTACAGCATATGGTGCTTTCTAGGGCAAAAATAGAAGTTGAGTGGAGATTAGACTGAGAAGACCACAGTGGTGGGCAGTACAGAGTTTTTCTACTGTATATAATCAATGATGAGATATAGCTTCATGACAGTTCCATAGTTGTTGATTACAATTTTGTAAATAATGAGAATGTTTTCTTAACATTCAGACATCATGCTTAAATTTTCTGTTTTTAAGAGGGAGCGCATCTCTCCTTTCTTTCCCTTCTAAGTCTGTAGAGATACTGTTTAGTAAAGGAGAGATGTTCGTGCTGCTATGAGACCGTATCATCACAAAGCACACACAAACACATACATATACACACACACTTTCACTTGAGTCTCTTTCAGATGTTTTGCATGTTAAACGCAATTAAAACAGAAATTATATATAGATATAAATGAACAGATGTTTTTCATAATTATTTTTTTTCTCATTTATGATGAAACTGTAGATGAGTATCGTCTCTGCTGAAGTATGTAGACATTAATCAAATTATTCATACCCAAACATACACTGATTACATACATGCATAGAGTGTAAAAAGAAGACACCGAAACGATGTCGGCTCTGTGGCAATCAACGTTAACATTAACACACTAGCTATATGTAATGCTGTAGTGTTTTTGGTCTAAATTGGTTTTCTTTACAACCTTATGATTTTTGCAACTTGAAAGGATCAATCCTTCGTTTTGTGCTAGGCTTTGAAATAAATAGCACTGTAGTGTGAGCCAGTTCATATTTCCCTATGATATAAACCTCTCCTTTCAAAAAAATAAAAAATAAAAAAAAAAATAAAAAATGATAAAACAGGAAATAAAAAGGTCTATGTATTCTGCTTGTGTGTAGTAATTATATATCAATTCATCCAGTGCCTAAGTGGCACTATGCTTTTGACTTTGACTGCAAATCTGTTGGACATTTTTTTGTACACCTGCTCATCAGTGTAATGGTGTTTATTATTTTATATTACTTTATGAAATCTGGTAATGTGTTTTGTTTATAAATCACAAATAAAGTTTTCTTTCATAAGTATTGGAGATTTATCTGTGGTTTATATTTTGCCTGTCTATATTGTTAGTAAAGTAGTGAAGTAGTCTATATTAAATATTTGTTCATCTTCTGCTCTAAAAATAACATTGCCCCACATGCATTTTATCTTAAACATCGAATGTGCTAACCTAACACTTTTTACCAGCTGGATATTTGTCATTAAACTGGTTCCCAGCTTACAGTGGCAGTGCATGTGGTAACTTGACTGAGCATTCTATTGCAAGATTTTCAGTGACTATTCAAAGAAGGCGGACCTGAACGTTTCACCTGCACAAATCATAAATCTTCTGAAACAAACCAATGTTATTGTTCTCCAAGGAATGAAATACAAGGATTAAATGAAGTTTGCGTGTTTGGGTCAGAAATTATTTGAAATAATGCAAAATGCAAATTTGAACCGCTAAACTTGAATTAGAATTTAATTTGAATTTTATTGCCCTTTGCACAGATACATTGTAGTACAGGTACATTGGAATTCTTGTTTGTTTCGCAGAGTCAAGCTTTATACGGAGGGGGGGAAAATCAAATAAATAATATTGCACATTGTGTTTCACATTTAAGGGAATAATAGGAGACACACATATCTGTCCATGGGTCCATAGACAGGCGAGATAGAAAGCACTAGGCCTCCAAAGTAAGAGTGAGTTATGGGATGGGATACTTCTTTCCCTCCCTGATGTCCTGTGCCACTAACATAAAAGTGGCTGGGAAGAAGCTCTTGTACAAACGGGCCCTGTGAGTACTAATACTCACAGGCCTGCTGTGTCTCAGGTTGTACCCCATATCCACCCATTTAAACAGATCATGAGCTGGGTGATGTTTATCCTTGAGGATGCTCTGTGCTTTCCGTCTGCAGCGTTGAGTATATATAGAGTCCATAGAAGGGAGGTTAGAGCCAATAACACTCTCTGCAGATTTTATGACCTGTTGCAGTGATTTCCTCTCAGCCAGGGTAGTATTGCCTTACCACACTATAATACCACTGGTAAGAATACTCTCGACGAGGCCTCTATAGACACAGATGAGGGGCTGACATCTAAGTCTGGCCTTCTTCAGCAGTCTGATGAGCTCTTTTCACTGTTGTTGCAGTGTTTTTAGCCCAGAACTTTTGAGTGTAATTATGATAAAATAGTGGAGTATAATAATATGTGCATTGAAACTGCCATCTTTCGGGGTGCATTTGATTTTTATGCAACATTCTGACGTAATATTTATGTTGCACACACACACAAAGGTGAGGCATTGAACTTGGAAAATTTATATTAAAATGTACATTAGATGTAGGCTGCTGACTGTAACACAGGATACCAGATGTGTGCAGTTCAAGTTCAAGTTCAAGTTTCTTTTCCATTTTATCAGTTAGCAAATGTAATGCAGTTATTCTTTTATTATTGTTTCTATTTTAGGCTTAATTGGTACTCTCTCGCTCTCTCTCTCTCTCTCTCTCTCTCTTTCTTAACTATGCATACTCTATTTTCTTTAAAAAATTCATTTATAATTTAATTTCAGTATACTGAATATGGAATACCTTTCCAAATCAAATTTCATTCAACGGACATTTTAGCCTGGATTTGAAGTTGGGCTTTCTATTTCAGCTGCCTTGTTCCACGACTATACGGAGGCGCTGTCCATGGTGCTGAAAATATGCGCCAGTTTGTGGCGTGCGTAGCTGGCATGAACTACATCTATACACGCGCTAAAAAATTATTATAAACAAATGACTCTTTATCCATATAAATGCTCACAAACAGTTTGAATTAAAACAAAGACTATAATCTCATATTAGTAGAGATTATACGGAAATACTTCGTGTATATTTAGGGGTTTGTATTAACCAGGTCTTCTTTTTAGGAAAGCATACTATTTCAGGGTTATCTGTGACATACCAGCTAAGAATAAAATTGTGGATTTAAAACTGCATTACAAAAAAAACCCCTCTGTAATTATGGGGCATCTGCTCACCATGAAATAAACCTCACAGACTAAACCTAAACTCAATTCAACCACACAGCGTCGCTGTTGACTAACTCTGCTGTTTTAGGGCATAAGAAGAACACACCCATTGGTGCGGGTATCTTTCTGTTCTGTTAACATTTGTCCGAAAGAGCAGTGCGGACGACGACGTCATAAATCGGTTGTTTGTGAAAAGCGTTTCGAAACAACGCTTTACTTTATTACACCAAGAAAATATGGCGAAAATGTCTAAACTGCGTTTGGCCAAATGGCGATTATGGATAACAACGCTTCTCTTTTGCATGGCATCTGCTGATGTTCGTTATTCTGTGCCGGAGGAAACAAAGACAAAATATTTTATTGGAAGTCTAAGTAAGGACCTTAATTTGGATTCCGATCGCTTGAGGTTTCGCAAAGCCCGTTTGGATTACCGAGGGGATAAAAGATATTGTGAAGTAGACCTAGATTCTGGAAATATTTTTGTTTCAGAAAGGATCGACCGAGAGATGCTGTGCGGAACGACCTCCCACTGCCTCATGCACTTTGAATTTATTCTTGAAAATCCTTTAGAGCTTCATAACGTTGTTTTGGAGGTCCAGGATATCAATGACAACCCTCCTGTTTTCCCCAAAGATTCAATTAAGCTAGAAATAAGCGAAGCAGCACCTACCAGAAGTAAATTACAAATAGCTTGTGCACGCGATTTGGATGTTGGAATGAATTCAGTCCAGACCTACATGCTTAGTCAAAACAAATATTTTGTTCTTGATACAAAATCAAATAAAGACAGGTATGTGGACATTGTTTTGAAAAACAGCCTGGATAGAGAGACAAAAGGAGAACATTCCTTAATATTGTCTGCGGTGGATGGGGGAAATCCTCCTAAATCTGGAACTGTTGTTATTGAAGTGTTCGTGATAGACGTGAATGATAATGCACCAGTATTTTCGCAGTCTTTGTACAACACTCGTTTATTCGAAAATGCAGCACTCGGAACGTCTGTCATCAAAATTGTTGCGACCGATGTGGATGAGGGCGCAAATGGACAAATAACATATTATATCAATCACCTATCTGACAACACAAAAGAATTGTTTAAAATTGACGAAAATTATGGAGAAATATCTGTAATTGGACAGATGGACCACGAGAAGTCCTCGTCGTACGAGATGGAAGTGCAGGCGGAGGACGGTGGAGGTCAGACAGGCCACTGTAAAGTTGTTATTGAAATAGATGACATAAATGATAACGCGCCTGTTATATCAGTAAAGTCTCTGAAAAACCAAATCCCAGAAAACATCCCACCCGGTTCAGAGATCGCTGTAATAAACGTGAAGGACCAAGATTCCGGTGAAAACAGCCGGGTTAGTTGTTCCATTTCTTCAAGTCTGCCATTTCAACTACAGCCGTACATCAAGTCTTATTTAATTATCACTACAACTCGTTCGCTTGATCGGGAGCAAATCGAAAAGTATAATGTAACAATAACAGCAACGGATGGAGGTACACCCCCCTTATTCTCGAATCTAACTCTGAACATACAAGTTTCAGACATCAACGACAACTCCCCTACATTTGAGTTACAGACATATGTTGTTTATATAAGTGAAAATAACAAACCAGGCACTTCTGTCTGTTCTGTCAGTGCAAATGACCCAGACTGGAGACAGAACGGGACTGTACTGTACTCTCTGGTTCCCAGTGAAGTCAGTGGGGTCCAAGTGTCCTCATTTCTATCTATTAATGGAGATACAGGGGTGATTCATGCTGTAAGATCATTTGACTATGAGCAGTTCAGAAACTTCACTGTCAAAGCTGTTGCCAGAGACAATGGATCTCCACCGCTCAGCAGTAACGTGACTGTGAAAGTCTTCATAACAGATGAGAATGATAACTCTCCACAGATATTATACCCTGTTCCTGGTGGAAAGTCTTTAATGACTGAAATGGTCCCTAAAGCGACTCTGTCAGGCTCTCTGGTGTCCAAGGTGATCGCTGTAGATGCTGACTCTGGACAGAATGCATGGCTGTCCTATCATATTGTCAAATCTACTGATCCTGGACTTTTCTCCATTGGTCTCCATAGTGGAGAGATCAAAACACAACGAGACATTTCTGAATCTGACAATATGAAGCAGAGCCTCGTTATTTCAGTGAAGGACAACGGGCAGCCCTCTCTGTCTACAACCTGTGCTGTAAATTTACTAATTTCTGACAACCTTTCTGAAGTTCCTGAACTTAAAGATATGACTTATAAGGACAACAACTCTAAATTAACGTCCTACTTGATCATTGCATTAGTTTCTTTGTCCACCTTCTTCCTGACGTTCATCATACTGATCGTGGCAGTGAAGTTTTGTCACAGGAGAAAGCCCAGACTGTTGTTTGATGGAGCAGTTGCTGTTCCCAGCGCCTATCTCCCTCCCAACTATGCAGAGGTGGATGGAGCAGGAACTCTCCGCAGCTCTTATAATTATGACGCGTATTTAACCTCAGGCTCGCGCACCAGTGACTTTAAGTTTGTGAGCTCATATAATGAAAACACACTTCCTGCTTGTGGGACTCTGATAAGGAGTGACATCGATTCTAATATGTTGCGCCTGTCTGACGAAGGAGAGTGTACAGAGGTAAATATCTGTTTTAATCCTTAAATATTGCCTGTCTGTATTGTGACTGGGAAACACAGCTTTAAAAAAACGATGACGATGATGCCCTTAAGTCCTTAAAGTGCGTTTGAACTGATTATGTCTTGTCTTCCTTTGATATTTTAATAGAAATTATTTCTTCTTCCAAATTCTAGAATGCATTCCATTTGATTTCCACTACTGTTGGTGTGAGGAAAACCGTTACTAGTTGTATCTTCTTGTAACAAAATAAATCAAAGTCTGCTCCTGAGCCTTGTGTTATTCAAATTTTACATGATCATTTTCAACATCCTGAAAGAGTTGTAGACTACGGTGCCTTTAGAAATTTACCTTTAAAAATGAAATAAGTTCACTGACGAGTGTAACATTTTGCGTGTAGATTTTTTCACACTACGCAGTGTGTCGCTGTTGATCTGTGCTGGGTATTTGTTCATCGGTCCACCCATTTGCTTTGCATTCTATTTTCAGATCACACTTCTCATGTTCATACCACTGCTGTTTGTGTCTGAGGACAATATATATCTTAGTAATAGGCCTATGAATTTGTCTTTAAGAATCTCCTTCACGTTTACTTAGAATGGAATGCACTGCAGCATATGCGTCGCGGCGATCGGTGTGGAAAGCCATTGTCCTTTATTCGTTCGCCGTTTCATTATGCTTGGGAGATATTCATTATTCCTTTCCAGAAGAAATGAAGCGAGGGTCAGTGGTCGGCAAACTTGCGCAGGATTTAGGAGTCGATAGGAATACATTTTCATCACGGGAGCCAAGGATCGAGTTTGATGGAAAAAAACGCTACTGTGAAATCAACGCGCAGAATGGGGAATTGGTTATAAATGTAAGGATTGACCGAGAAGAGCTCTGCGGACAAAAACCTTTGTGCACATTATCTTTTGATCTCTTCATGGAAAACCCGCTTGAACTACACCGTATAACTCTGGAGATTCAAGACATAAACGACAACAACCCGGCCTTCCCCCACAGTGAGGTAAAATTAGATATCCCAGAGTCCGCAGATAAAGGGTCTCGGTTTTCCATAGACGAGGCTGCGGACCCGGACAGCGGAATACATTCAGTACAGGGTTACAGACTCTCAAATAACCCGCATTTCAGTTTAGCTGTACAGACTAGTGCTGAAACTGGGAAATATGCAGAAATAGTGTTGGAGCATGAACTGGACCGTGAAAAACAAGACAAGCATTCTCTTATTTTGACAGCTTATGACGGGGGCAATCCTCAGAAATCAGGCACTGTAGTTATACAAATCCGCGTTTTGGACATTAATGATAATAAACCAGTTTTTTCTCAGCCAGTCTATAAGGTGAGTGTCCCTGAAAACCTTCTGGTAGGCTCAGTTGTGGTTACTGTGAGTGCCAGTGATGCTGATGAAGGAGCAAACGGAGATGTTACTTATGAATTTAGTCATATGCCAGTGAATGCAAAACCTATTTTTTCAATAGACCCAGCATCGGGTGATATAACAATTAAAGGGTCATTAGACTTTGAAGACAGTCCTTCTTTTGAGATTCGAGTTAAAGCAAAAGACGGAGCTGGTCTAGCAGCCACTTCTAAAGTAGTGGTAGACATCAGTGATGTCAATGATAATGCTCCCTTTATCATGATTAAATCTCTTAAAACGCCGCTTATGGAGGATGCGACTGTGGGTACAGAAGTTGCCGTTATATACGTGCAGGACAAAGATACAGAATCTAATGGAAATATTAAATGTTTTATTCAGCATAACGATCGCTTTAAACTAACACCATCAATTAAGAACCACTTTGCATTAGTAACAGCGGAAGCGTTGGACCGAGAGAGAGAATCTGAATATAATATCACGATTACAGCTACTGACGAGGGTTCCCCGCCTTTAACGTCACCTAGAACTATTAGATTATTTGTCGGAGACGTGAATGACAATCCTCCTGCATTTGAGCAGCAGTCCTACAGTGCTTATATAAGTGAAAATAACAAACCAGGCACTTCTGTTTGTTCTGTCAGTGCAAATGACCCAGACTGGAGACAGAACGGGACTGTACTGTACTCTCTGGTTCCCAGTGAAGTCAGTGGGGTCCCAGTGTCCTCATTTCTATCTATTAATGGAGATACAGGGGTGATTCATGCTGTAAGATCATTTGACTATGAGCAGTTCAGAAACTTCACTGTCAACGTTGTTGCCAGAGACAATGGATCTCCACCGCTCAGCAGTAACGTGACTGTGAAAGTCTTCATAACAGATGAGAATGATAACTCTCCACAGATATTATACCCTGTTCCTGATGGAAAGTCTTTAATGACAGAAATGGTCCCTAAAGCGACTCTCTCAGGCTCTCTGGTGTCCAAGGTGATCGCTGTAGATGCTGACTCTGGACAGAATGCATGGCTGTCCTATCAGATTGTCAAATCTACTGATCCGAGACTGTTCACTATTGGTCTCCATAGTGGAGAGATCAAAACACAACGAGACATTTCTGAATCTGACAATATGAAGCAGAGCCTCGTTATTTCAGTGAAGGACAACGGGCAGCCCTCTCTGTCTACAACCTGTGCTGTAAATTTACTAATTTCTGACAACCTTTCTGAAGTCCCTGAACTTAAAGATATTACTTATGAGGACAACAACTCTAAACTGACGTCATATTTGATCATTGCATTAGTTTCTGTGTCCACCTTCTTCCTGACGTTCATCATACTGATCGTGGCAGTGAAGTTTTGTCACAGGAGAAAGCCCAGACTGTTGTTTGATGGAGCAGTTGCTGTTCCCAGCGCCTATCTCCCTCCCAACTATGCAGAGGTGGATGGAGCAGGAACTCTCCGCAGCTCTTACAAGTATGACGCGTATCTAACCACAGGCTCGCGCACCAGTGACTTTAAGTTTGTGAGCTCGTATAATGAAAACACGCTTCCTGCTGGTGGGACTCTGAAAAAGGAGCACAATTTTCATTTTGGCTCGAGCATGATAACAATTGACGTTACAGAAAATGAAGATGAGGTAAGAGAAGCTTTACTTTTTTGTACTGTCTTTTTGCATTTCATGGTGTCTCGGCTTATACTTTTTTTTAAAATAATATTTGAATTAATTCTATTATCCACTTTATTAAGGCGGTTCCTGTTCAAATAACTTTTTTGTATGGTAATGTATGAAAACCTCACACGTTTGTATAAAACTGCTATCCTCTCTCTCTTAGGGCATTTCATATCAGCGTATCTGTAAAAGCCATTTGCCACTATAATGAACCCAATTTAAATAGTCCTGATTATTTATGCCACAATTTGTTTGGGTCTCATAAATTTACATGCCTCTTGTACACCTTTACCAGTACTTGAACACTGCATTCATCAATATAAAGGTTTATTTTTGAAGAATTTCTCTGGCTTGTTTTTCTTCCAAATTCAGTTTTGTTAGCGTGAATTTTTGGTATTTAAAAGTGTTTAGACTGGACAATATGGTTATGGCTTGTGATGTGTATTTGATCTCTGCTAGATTTAACAGTTACTTGCGATTTTTAGTTGTTGTTTTAGTCTTTTTTTTTAAACTTAGCTTTTTAGTAAGTTTTAACGAAGATTGCCTAAAAGCGTTAGAACATTTATCACTGATTTCAAAAATGCAATCTACATCTTCGTTAAAACTTACTCAAGAACTAAGTGTGGTTGAAGCAGTAAATAGAGAGCAGTCATCCATTTTCTTGTAAAACGGGTTTACCCCTCCATTTAATATGAATATGAAGTTAAGTTCATTTTTAATTTTCGTCCAATGTCTGTCAGGTCATCCAGTTTCAGCACCAGATGCCTGGACAGCGCCAGAACTGTCTATAGTTTATCTTTGATTGCGTGACAATTTTCAGTTCCTTCCCAATATAAATATAGCTACAAATTCATGCAAACTACTTTTTACAATAATACACCTTGTCAAATATGACACGTCACTTAGTTTATCACTGTAGTCCTTTCATTAAACATTTGAGTGTTGCAGTTAACAGAAAAATACTCACAGTGTCGCTATTCACTAAGTCTGCAAAGTGATGCGTCTCTCCTCCCATTTGTAATGTATGCAACAAGAGATCTGTCTGTTAGGATAAACGCCGCACAAAATGGAGTAACAGTCCGTCGACACAGATAGACTTATTATAACATATTTCTAAGATTCGTTTACTGTTGAGAAGGTGCAACATCAAATCTTCAAAAATGGAACACGGGCTATTTTCAGTTCCTTTTTTTACGTATTTCGTTGCTCTCATTCTCTTTGCTCTGAGAACCGTCTGCGATGATCTGAGCTACAATATTCCGGAAGAAATGAAGCGCCAGTATGTAACTGGAAATATAGCCAAGGATCTCAGAATGGAAGTGAAACAATTATCTGCTCGTAAATCTCGGATAGACACGGAGGACAGCAGCAAACGGTACTGTGATGTTAATCTGAATACTGGTGATTTAATCGTGGCAGAGACAATAGACCGAGAGGAGCTTTGTGGATCTCGAATGTCCTGCATTCTCAATTATGAGCTCGTCCTGGAAAACCCTCTTGAAGTGCACCGAATAATTCTGCAAATTCAGGATATAAATGACAACGCACCACGATTTCCAAATGAACGTATTAATTTTGAAATGACAGAATCAGCAGTTAAAGGCCAGAAATTTCGCTTGGATGAGGCGCATGACACGGATATTGGACAAAATTCTATTAACAGCTATTCACTGGAGAAAAATAAACATTTTGTTTTGAATGTCCATGATACTGCAGATGGAGGAAAATACGCTGAACTCGTGTTGGAAAAGGAGTTGGATCGTGAGCAGCAGAAGGAGATAGATATGATACTCACAGCCACTGATGGTGGTTCACCGCAGAGGTCTGGCACTGCTGTCATACACATCACTGTTCTCGACGCTAATGATAATGTCCCAGTGTTTAGCGAGTCTGTTTATAAAGTCACTCTGGCTGAAAATACACCTTCAAGAACAGAAATAATCAGAGTGAGCGCCACTGATGCTGATGAAGGTCCAAACGGGGAAGCGACGTATGAATTCAGCAGAATGTCAGAGAAAACTGCAAAATTATTTTCTATTGATAAAACAACAGGACAAATTGTGGTGGCTGGAGAAATTGATTATGAAAAAGACAAAAAGTATGAAATGGGAATTCAAGCTAAAGATGCATCGGGATTGGCATCAACTGCTAAAATTATAATAGATGTAACTGATGTTAATGATAATCCACCTAGAATCATTCTTAAATCTTTGAATAAACCATTACCTGAAAACTCTGAGCCAGGCACTGAGGTGGGAATCATTAATGTTCAAGACAAAGACTCAGGAGAAAACCGGCAGATTCGTTGCTCTGTTCAGCAGAATGTTCCTTTCAAACTGAACCCATCTGTTAAAAACTATTTCTCTCTAGTGACTACAAAAGCTCTAGACCGAGAGAAAGAATCTGATTATAACATTACCATCACAGCCACAGATGGGGGATCTCCACCATTATCCACCTCCATGACAATTCATTTATTTGTCTCAGATGTGAATGACAATCCTCCTGTATTTTTGCAGCAGTCATACAGTGCTTATATAAGTGAAAATAACAAGCCAGGCACTTCTGTTTGTTCTGTCAGTGCAAATGACCCAGACTGGAGACAGAACGGGACTGTACTGTACTCTCTGGTTCCCAGTGAAGTCAGTGGGGTCCACGTGTCCTCATTTCTATCTATTAATGGAGATACAGGGGTGATTCATGCTATAAGATCGTTTGACTATGAGCGCTTATATAAGTGAAAATAACAAACCAGGCACTTCTGTTTGTTCTGTCAGTGCAAATGACCCAGACTGGAGACAGAACGGGACAGTACTGTACTCTCTGGTAACCAGTGAAGTCAATGGGGTCGCAGTGTCCTCATTTCTATCTATTAATGGAGATACAGGGGTGATTCATGCTGTAAGATCATTTGACTATGAGCAGTTCAGAAACTTCACTGTCAAAGTTGTTGCCAGAGACAATGGATCTCCACCGCTCAGCAGTAACGTGACTGTGAAAGTCTTCATAACAGATGAGAATGATAACTCTCCACAGATATTATACCCTGTTCCTGATGGAAAATCTTTAATGACAGAAATGGTCCCTAAAGCAACTCTGTCAGGCTCTCTGGTGTCCAAGGTGATCGCTGTAGATGCTGACTCTGGACAGAATGCATGGCTGTCCTATCATATTGTCAAATCTACTGATCCTGGACTTTTCTCCATTGGTCTCCATAGTGGAGAGATCAAAACACAACGAGACATTTCTGAATCTGACAAAATGAAGCAGAACCTCCTAATTTCAGTGAAGGACAATGGTCAGCCCTCTCTGTCTACAACCTGTGCTGTAAATTTGGTCATTTCTGACAACCTTTCTGAAGTTCCTGAACTGAAAGATATGACTTATGAGGACAATAACTCTAAACTGACGTCATATTTGATCATTGCATTAGTTTCTGTGTCCACCTTCTTCCTGACGTTCATCATACTGATCGTGGCAGTGAAGTTTTGTCACAGGAGAAAGCCCAGACTGTTGTTTGAAACTGACGTCGTATTTGATCATTGCATTAGTTTGCGTGTCCACCTTCTTCCTGACGTTCATCATACTGATCGTGGCAGTGAAGTTTTGTCACAGGAGAAAGCCCAGACTGTTGTTTGATGGAGCAGTTGCTGTTCCCAGCGCCTATCTCCCTCCCAACTATGCAGAGGTGGATAGAGCAGAAACTCTCCGCAGCTCTTATAATTATGACGCGTATCTAACCACAGGCTCGCGCATTTCTGACAACCTTTCTGAAGTTCCTGAACTGAAAGATATGACTTATGAGGACAATAACTCTAAACTGACGTCATATTTGATCATTGCATTAGTTTCTGTGTCCACCTTCTTCCTGACGTTCATCATACTGATCGTGGCAGTGAAGTTTTGTCACAGGAGAAAGCCCAGACTGTTGTTTGATGGAGCAGTTGCTGTTCCCAGCGCCTATCTCCCTCCCAACTATGCAGAGGTGGATAGAGCAGAAACTCTCCGCAGCTCTTATAATTATGACGCGTATCTAACCACAGGCTCGCGCACCAGTGAGTTTAAGTTTGTGAGCTCGTATAATGAAAACACGCTTCCTGCTGGTGGGACTCTGAAAAAGGAGCACAATTTTCAATTTGGCTCGAGCATGACATCAATTGACTTCACAGGAAATGAACATGAGGTAAGAGAAGTTTAACTCCTGTTGACTCTTTAATGTTGTATTTCATAGTGTCTCCGTTGATAACATAATAATAATAATATCAGCCACTTCTTTTTAAGGCCATTTTTGTTTTATGATGCTGGGTTGCCCTTTACGAGAACCTCACTCTTCATTACAAATTTCTGTATTTTATTGCTATCAGCTCTCTTTATTTCCTGCCTTTCATTTTAAGATATCTATAAAATACTATGGCTACATCTATACAGAAAACTATTTAAATAGACCAGAATGAGTCTTTGGCTAGCTTTTAGTCCCATGATTTCGTAAACGTATTGCCACAGCGCTATCAGTATCAGGAATGACGGCATATCACGTTGCATTGATTAATTTTGGAAAAGATACATATGAGCGGTTTTTTTTTTTTAGAGATTGATAGTACGGTGCACAGCACTTAATTTAAAAATTGAAGTAGTTAATACAAAGACATTCTAAACCCTGTTTGACTCGTTTATTTAGAGTAAATTCTGAATTTCTTAAGTGTTTTTCGGCTAATTTGTCTGAAGTCATTCGGTTTCAGAACCACAGGTCTGGACAGCGCCAGTACTGACTGTTGTGCTGCTGTAGCTCTGAAAACGGGACCTATGTCACTTACCTTCCAATATAATTTCTCCTAAAGTAAATAATAATTTCAAAATAAAAAGTGTTGAAATACCTCACACTTGAACGGAGTTTATGTCTTAAGTGTTTTCATTAAATGGACCAGATTATGTAGTTCGCGAATTTGTGATCTCATAAATGTGTGTTCTTCCTGCCTTCTTACACACCGTTAACAGTTCTTCAACTTTGCCTTCATCAATTCTGGTTAAACATACAAAAGTCTATTTTTGATTAATTTCTCTGCTGTTTTTTTTTTTTTTTTTTTTTTTTTAAAAAAGACAAACAGCAAATGAATAGAGGGCAAGGCTAAAAGGGGCAAGGGTTTTTTTTTTT
>NW_015557134.1:750275-757767 GCF_001515605.1 Sinocyclocheilus anshuiensis | reverse complement strand
TTAATTATTTTCTCTGCTTTTTTTTTTTTTTTTTTTTTTTTTTATAAAGAGAATTGCGGACTACAAAAGTGTTTAGAAAAGATAATGTGGCTTTGGCTATGTTGTGTATTTGAGCTCTGTTAGATTAAGCATTTTCTTGCAATTTTCTGTTACTGTTTTAGCCTAAAAACAAACTTAGCTTTTTGTAAGTTTTAACATAGATGGTCTTAAAGTGTAAGAACAATTATCACTTTGAGGCCGATACAGTGTGCACCGTTAAAACTTGGCTGACGCGCTGAATAGGATGATAAGCCTTCCTTTCTTTTAGAACGGATTTACTATTTTATTCAGCATGTATTTAAAGGTACGTTATTTTCTCGTTGAATGTCTCTGAGGTCATCCAAGTTTCAGAACCACAAGCATGGTCAGCACCAGCACTGTCTGTTGTTCTTTACCTCTGAATGTATGACCATTCTCAATTCCTTTCCTATATTTATTTTTATGTAAATTGATATTTTACAATATTACACGCTGACAAACATCAAACTTCACTTGGTTAATCCCTGCTGCCTTTTCAATAAATACATGAATGATGCAATGACCCCAAAATACTCAGAGTGTCGCTATTCGCCAAGACTGCTGCGTCTCTCCTCCCGCACTTAATGTATGCAGTATGAGATCTGTCTGTTAGAATAAACGCCGCACAAAATGGAGTAACCATCCGTCGAGCCTGATAGAAGTATTGGAATATCATCCGTCAAAGGCTCGTTTGTTGAGCATTTGCAACCTCAGGTCTTCAAAAATGGAATACAAATTGTTTTCAGTTCCTTTCTTTGCGTTTTTCGTGGCTTTTCTTCTGTTTTCTCTGACAGCCGTCTGTTCAGATCTGAACTACAATATTCCGGAAGAAATGAAGCGCCAGTATGTGATTGGAAATATAGCCAAGGATCTCGGGATGGACGTGAAACAATTATCTGCTCGTAAGTCTCGGATAGACACGGAGGACAGCAGCAAACGGTACTGTGATATTAATCTGAATACTGGTGATTTAATCGTGGCAGAGACAATAGACCGAGAGGAGCTTTGTGGATCTCGAATGTCCTGCATTCTCAATTATGAGCTCGTCCTGGAAAACCCTCTTGAAGTGCATCGTATAATTCTGCAAATTCAGGATATAAATGACAACGCACCACGATTTCCAAATGAACGTATTCACTTTGAAATCAGAGAATCAGCAGTTAAAGGCCAGCGATTTCGTTTGCATGAGGCTCATGATTCAGATATCGGGAATAACGCACTCAATGGTTATTCACTAGAGAAAAATAAGCATTTTGTTTTAAATGTTCATGATACTGCAGATGGGGGAAAATACGCTGAACTCGTGTTGGAAAAGGAGTTGGATCGTGAGCAGCAGAAGGAGATAGATATGATACTCACAGCCACTGATGGTGGTTCACCGCAGAGGTCTGGCACTGCTGTCATACACATCACTGTTCTCGACGCTAATGATAATGTCCCAGTGTTTAGCGAGTCTGTTTATAAAGTCACTCTGGCTGAAAATACACCTTCAGGAACAGAAATAATCAGAGTGAGTGCCACTGATGCTGATGAAGGTCCAAACGGGGAAGTGACGTATGAATTCAGCAGAATGTCAGATAAAACTGTTAAATTATTTTCTATTAATAAAGCAACAGGGAAAATTGTGGTGATCGGAGAAATTGATTATGAAAGTGAAAACAACTATGAAATAGGAATTCATGCTCAAGATGCCTCTGGATTAGCATCAACTGCTAAAATTATAATAGATATAACTGATGTTAATGATAATCCACCTAGAATCATCCTTAAATCTTTGAACAATCCAGTACCTGAAAACTCTGAGCCAGGCACTGAGGTGGGAATCATTAATGTTCAAGACAAAGACTCAGGAGAAAACCGGCAGATTCGTTGTTCTGTTCAGCAAAATGTTCCTTTCAAACTGAACCCATCTGTTAAAAACTATTTCTCTCTAGTGACTACAAAAGCTCTAGACCGAGAGAAAGAATCTGATTATAACATTACCATCACAGCCACAGATGGGGGATCTCCACCATTATCCACCTCCTTGACAATTCATTTACTTATCTCAGATGTGAATGATAATCCTCCTGTATTTGCGCAGCAGTCCTACAGCGCTTATATAAGTGAAAATAACAAACCAGGCACTTCTGTTTGTTCTGTCAGTGCAAATGACCCAGACTGGAGACAGAACGGGACTGTACTGTACTCTCTGGTTCCCAGTGAAGTCAGTGGGGTCCCAGTGTCCTCATTTCTATCTATTAATGGAGATACAGGGGTGATTCATGCTGTAAGATCATTTGACTATGAGCAGTTCAGAAACTTCACTGTCAACGTTGTTGCCAGAGACAATGGATCTCCACCGCTCAGCAGTAACGTGACTGTGAAAGTCTTCATAACAGATGAGAATGATAACTCTCCACAGATATTATACCCTGTTCCTGATGGAAAGTCTTTAATGACAGAAATGGTCCCTAAAGCGACTCTGTCAGGCTCTCTGGTGTCCAAGGTGATCGCTGTAGATGCTGACTCTGGACAGAATGCATGGCTGTCCTATCATATTGTCAAATCTACTGATCCTGGACTTTTCTCCATTGGTCTCCATAGTGGAGAGATCAAAACACAACGAGACATTTCTGAATCTGACAATATGAAGCAGAACCTTGTTGTTTCAGTGAAGGATAACGGACAGCCCTCTCTGTCTACAACCTGTGCTGTAAATTTACTAATTTCTGACAACCTTTCTGAAGTCCCTGAACTTAAAGATATGACTTATAAGGACAACAACTCTAAACTGACGTCATATTTGATCATTGCGTTAGTTTCTGTGTCCACCTTCTTCCTGACGTTCATCATACTGATCGTGGCAGTGAAGTTTTGTCACAGGAGAAAGCCCAGACTGTTGTTTGATGGAGCAGTTGCTGTTCCCAGCGCCTATCTCCCTCCCAACTATGCAGAGGTGGATGGAGCAGGAACTCTCCGCAGCTCTTACAATTATGACGCGTATCTAACCACAGGCTCGCGCACCAGTGACTTTAAGTTTGTGAGCTCGTATAATGAAAACACGCTTCCTGCTGGTGGGACTCTGAAAAAGGAGCACAATTTTCTTTTTGGCTCGAGCATGACGACAACTGACGTTACAGAAAATGAAGATGAGGTAAGAGAGGCTTAATTTATTTTTTCTTCTTTTTTTTTTTGGACGGTCTTTTTGCTTTTCATGGTGTCTCGGCCTATTATTTTTTTTAATGATATTTTCATTAATTCTATCACTCACTTCGTTAAGGCGGTTCCTGTTTAAACAACGTTTTTGTTTGGCAATTTATTGGAACTTCACACATGTTTGTGTACAATTGCTATCTATTCTCTTATGACATTTCATATCAGCGTATTTGTAAAAGGCATTTGCCACTGCTTTAATGAACACAATTTAAGTAATCATAGTTATTTTTGTCGCAAATTTTGGGTCTCATAAATGTACATAATTCTTGCACAACTTTACCAGTACTTGAACAATGTATTCATCAATGTAAACGTTTATTTTTGAAGAATTTCTCTGTCTTGTTTTTCTTCCATATTAAGTTTTGTTAGTGTGAATTTTTGGTATTTAAAAGTGTTTAGACTGGACCATATGGTTTTGGCTTGTAATATATATTTAATCTCTCCTAGATTTAAAAGTTACTTGCGATTTTCAGCTGTTGTTTTAGTCTAACAGCTTTTTAGTAAGTTTTCACGAAGATTGCCTAAAGGTTTCAGACCATTCATAATTTTGAGATCAAAAATACAGTCTACATTTACGTTAAAACTTACTAAAGAACTTAGTGCGGCTGAAGCAGTAAATAGACAACATTCACCGCCCCCCCCACCCCCTTTTAAAACGGGTTTACCCGTTTATTTAATATGAATATGAAGATAAGTTAATTTTTATTTTCGTCCAATTTCTGTAAGGTCAACCAGTTTCAGCACCAGACGCCTGGACAGCGCCAGAACTGTCTATAGTTTATCTTTGATTGCGTGACAATTTTCAGATCCTTCCCAATATAAATATAGCTACATATTTATGTACACTATTATTTTACAATAATACGCCTTGTCAAACACGAGATTTCACTTCGTTGATCACTGTAGTTTTTTCATTAAATGTTTGAGTGTTGCAATTAACAGAAAAATACTCACAGTGTCGCTATTCACTAAGTGTGCTGAGTGATGCGTCTCTCCTCCCATTTGTAATGCAATATGAGCTCTGTCTGTTAAACGCCGCACAAAATGGAGTGACAGTCCGTCGACACAGATAGAATTATTACAATATAATTCTAAGATTCGTTTACTGTTGAGAAGGTGCAACATTAACTCTTCAAAAATGGAATACAGATTATTTTCAGGTCATTTATTTGCGTTTTTCGTGGTTTTTCTTCTGTTTCCTCTAAATACAGTCTGTGCTGATTTGAGCTACAATTTTCCAGAAGAAACGAAGCGCCAGTATGTGATTGGAAATATAGCCAACGGTCTGAGGATTGATGTGAAACAATTATCTGCTCGTAAAGCTCGGATTGACACGGAGGACAGCAAACGGTACTGTGAAATTAATCTGAATACTGGTGATTTAATTGTGGCAGAGACAATAGACCGAGAGGAGCTTTGTGGATCCCGAATGTCCTGCATTCTCAATTATGAGCTCGTCCTGGAAAACCCTCTTGAAGTGCACCGAATAATTCTGCAAATTCAGGATATAAATGACAACGCACCACGATTTCCGAATGAGTGTATTAACTTTGAAATCGGAGAATCAGCAGATAAAGGTCAGCGATTTCGTTTGGATGAGGCGCATGACAAGGATATAGGGCAAAATGTTGTTAATGGCTATTCAGTGGAGAAAAATAAACATTTTGTTTTGAATGTCCATGATACTGCAGATGGAGGAAAATACGCTGAACTCGTGTTGGAAAAGGAGTTGGATCGTGAACAGCAGAAGGAGATAGATATGATACTCACAGCCACTGATGGTGGTTCACCGCAGAGGTCTGGCACTGCTGTCATACACATCACTGTTCTCGACGCTAATGATAATGTCCCAGTGTTTAGCGAGTCTGTTTATAAAGTCACTCTGGCTGAAAATACACCTTCAGGAATAGAAATAATCAGAGTGAGCGCCACTGATGCTGATGAAGGTCCAAATGGGGAAGTGACGTATGAATTCAGCAGAATTTCAGATAAAGCTGTAAAATTGTTTTCTATTGATAAGACAACGGGACAAATTATGGTGGTTGGAGAAATTGATTATGAAAATGAAAAAAACTACGAAATGATAATTCAGTCCAAAGATGCATCTGGACTGGCATCAACTGCTAAAATTATAGTAGATATAACTGATGCTAATGATAATTCACCTAGAATCAATCTTAAATCTTTGAACAATCCAGTACCTGAAAACTCTGAGCCAGGCACTGAGGTGGGAATCATTAATGTTCAAGACAAAGACTCAGGAGAAAACCGGCAGATTCGTTGCTCTGTTCAGCAAAATGTTCCTTTCAAACTGAACCCATCTGTTAAAAACTATTTCTCTCTAGTGACTACAAAAGCTCTAGACCGAGAGAAAGAATCTGATTACAACATTACCATCACAGCCACAGATGGGGGATCTCCACCATTATCCACCTCCATGACAATTCATTTATTTGTCTCAGATGTGAATGACAATCCTCCTGTATTTTTGCAGCAGTCATACAGTGCTTATATACGTGAAAATAACAAACCAGGCACTTCTGTCTGTTCTGTCAGTGCAAATGACCCAGACTGGAGACAGAACGGGACTGTACTGTACTCTCTGGTTCCCATTGAAGTCAGTGGGGTCCCAGTGTCCTCATTTTTATCTATTAATGGAGATACAGGGGTGATTCATGCTAGAAGATCGTTTGACTATGAGCAGTTCAGAAACTTCACTGTCAAAGTTGTTGCCAGAGACAATGGATCTCCACCGCTCAGCAGTAACGTGACTGTGAAAGTCTTCATAACAGATGAGAATGATAACTCTCCACAGATATTATACCCTGTTCCTGATGGAAAGTCTTTAATGACTGAAATGATCCCTAAAGCGACTCTGTCAGGCTCTCTGGTGTCCAAGGTGATCGCTGTAGATGCTGACTCTGGACAGAATGCATGGCTGTCCTATCATATTGTCAAATCTACTGATCCTGGACTTTTCTCCATTGGTCTCCATAGTGGAGAGATCAAAACACAACGAGACATTTCTGAATCTGACAATATGAAGCAGAACCTCGTTATTTCAGTGAAGGACAATGGACAGCCATCTCTGTCTACAACCTGTGCTGTAAATTTACTCATTTCTGACAACCTTTCTGAAGTCCCTGAACTGAAAGATATGACTTATGAGGACAGCAACTCTAAATTAACGTTCTACTTGATCATTGCATTAGTTTCTGTGTCCACCTTCTTCCTGACGTTCATCATACTGATCGTGGCAGTGAAGTTTTGTCACAGGAGAAAGCCCAGACTGTTGTTTGATGGAGCAGTTGCTGTTCCCAGCGCCTATCTCCCTCCCAACTATGCAGAGGTGGATGGAGCAGGAACTCTCCGCAGCTCTTACAATTATGATACGTATTTAACCACAGGCTCCCGCACCAGTGATTTTAAGTTTATCACGTCTTACAATGAAAACACAATTCCTTTTTCTCAGACTTTGTGTTGTGATGAAAAAACAACAAACACATGTAGTGACACCAGTGGTGAAGGACTCAGCTACCCCACTCTGGTAAATTAATTAATTTGATTAGTGTTGGCTTCACTTTGTGTGTTTGTTTTTGTGATTCTGTGCTGATTCTTATATTTTGAAAAAAAAAAGGAAAAAAAAGACATTGTAGACATTTATGCATATTAATTAATCTGTGAAAGACTTACTGCTATGATTCTTGTAAAAAGTAGATTCCCAGCACCACCTTTGTAATTTTTTCAAATAATTGTTTTAAGTATTTGTTCCATGTTATTTAGTAGCATTCAATGTGTTATTTTACTGTGGCTTTTTGATATTTATAACTTATCTTCTAAAAACTAAGCTTTCAAAATGTTTTGAATTTTTGTTGACAATTTTTGTTGTCTTGTCGTAGTACTTTGAAAAATAAAAAAAAAAAAAAAACACCTTAAGAAAACAATCTTGAAAAAAAAAACACCTTAAGAAAACAATATTGAAAAAAAATAAAAAACTCAAAAAGAAAATAAAAAAGAAAAATCCTCACATTTAACTGCCTTTAATTCCAGAAAAGTTATCAAACATGAGGAAACATGGTTACACATGGTTTGCCAATGCAAGGATGAAGCTGCCATTTTCCTGTCTCTCTGTAGCAATGTCTTAGGTTTCTTATATTATGGACATTACTGTCACTGTGACTTTAATTGCTAGTATGTTAAGGACTGTTCCACAGGTGCATGTGCAATCAATAATTGT
>NW_015557134.1:692848-750265 GCF_001515605.1 Sinocyclocheilus anshuiensis | reverse complement strand
TATTATTTATTTATTTTTTTATTTTTTTACTTTACCATAATGTCATGCTTTTTTGTGTTTTTTTAAAGCCTTAAAGATTTAATGTAAACAGTCCTAACTTGTTTGTTCTCATTTTTGTGTTTCATGTTCTCCTCTGTGAACTGGACATTCTTCTAAAGGTAAGAAAAAAAATCATATTTGCTCTAAATTAACTGGGATGCATGCTTGTGATGTACATTAATATCTAAATCATTAATTTTCTAATAGAGACTCAAATACTTTAAATCTGTATGGGCAACTGACCATAAGCACATTCACGTGTACAACCAGGCACGAAGCACAATTTCTTGATGTTATTCAAATAAGAATTTAAAGAGACATGTTTGATAATATGGCTACTCTAACATTTTAAAACGGTAAAGATGTTGGCTGGTTTATTCGTTGATGATGCTAGCTGATGAAAAAAAAATACAATTATCAGTTTAATTGATCAAATTTTATCTGAACAAAATCAACATTTATTTATGTAGCAAATGATTTCATCCAAATAATCTTATATGGAATAAAATGAAGATATTCCTCCTAATGAGACAATAACATTAAAAAAAGAAATATACAAATAATTACTAGGCTAGAGTGGGGAGGGAAAAATAAATGAGTAAGTTTATTAAATAGAAATAAGTTTATTAAAAAATTATAATTAAAAAATAACTACAGTCAGTATGTCAACAGGACATGTCAAGTGCTCAAGGTGAGTTTTTAAACTTTTCTTGAGAATAGGTCTTGAAGCTCTACTTTTTCTGTCGTTGGAGCTTTTTTGTGAGAGCGTGAGAATCGAACATTGTTTTCTGGATTAAATTCGTCGGGTGCTGTTCATTCCGATGGTGCTGAAATTATTATTATTATATATTTTTTTGTCATGTTGCCTGCTACTAATTAATAAGCTTGTGGTTAACATGTATATCAACATAACGGAGTTCTATATGTTTACTGATATTACTATTAGTGGAACTGAACTGATATTGCACTTTAGCTTGCAACAGTAGCATTAAGGCTTTTGGTCTTGTATTTGCGACTTTGAAGCTCTGAGCACCGCTGTTGGCTAACATCTGAGTAGAGCATAGCCCATCCCTTATTGACGCGTTTGTAGGTTGGACATGTGCAGTGTTCTTTCGATGAAAATAACATAAATAGCCTATTTTGAATTTAGGATTATAATGTTCATTCATACTTGTTCAAACTTCGTTTGACGACGCAGCTTATCAAGATGGTTTTCTTAAGGTTATCGAGCAATTCACACAGTCCATGGATGGTTTCCGCACACTCAAAATGGCAGGTTGTGTTTTTCATTCTCTGCTTTTACGGAGTGGACCTCATATATTGCAATGCGAGATATTCCATCCCGGAGGAAATGCCAGAGGGATCATTCGTTGGAAACATCGCCAAGGATCTGGGGATAGAGATAAGTAGACTCATATCTGGAAAAGCTCGCGTCGTTACAAAGGGCGGACGACAGTATGTCGATCTGAGCAGAGACAAAGGGACTCTAGTAGTTAAAGAAAGGATAGATCGCGACGAGCTCTGTAAGAAGATGACGCCTTGCAGCTTCAGCTTTGATCTTATCGTTGAAAACCCGATCCAGCTCCATCGAGTCACAGTTGAGGTGCAAGATATAAACGATAATGCTCCGTTATTTCCAAAAGAAAATATGAATTTGAACATTACCGAAAATGCGATTTTAGGAGCTCGCTTTCCTTTAGACAGCGCTATAGATACAGATGTAGGTCTAAATGGTATACAGAGCTATAAACTACATCCAACTGATAGTTTTAAACTGGAGGTTCATAGTCAGACCGATGGCAACAAATACATTGAGATGGTTTTAAAACGAGAACTAGACCGAGAGGAGCGCGATGAGATTCAATTGGTTCTTGTGGCAAATGATGGTGGATCACCTCAGAAATCAGGCACTGTAAAAATTCACGTTACTGTTCTGGATGCCAATGATAATGCCCCAGTGTGTAAACAGTCAGTATTTAAAACTGAAGTTAGAGAAAATTCACCTGCTGGTACTGTCATAGGTACCATTAGTGCTGCTGATGCTGACGAAGGTGTAAATGGCCATGTTTCCTATTCCTTCGCTGTTGCAAGCAAAGAAGTAAGTGAGCTTTTTGGGATAAACACAAATGCAGGTGAGATTAGACTTCTCAATAAGTTAGATTATGAATCTCAAAATAGATATCAATTAAATATTAATGCGAGGGATAAAGGAGGCCTCTCGGATACTTGTAAAATTGTTATAGATGTAATTGATGAGAATGACAACTCTCCAACCATACAGCTGATGTCGTTCTCAAACACTCTTCTTGAAAATTCCCCAGTGGGAACAACTGTAGCCGTCATTAACGTAGAGGACGCGGATTCTGGTAAAAACGGTCTTGTTCAGTGCTCAATAAATCAAAACATACGTTTTAAAATTGAGTCATCTCTCGCGGAATATTATAGTTTAGTTACTGATGATATTCTTGATCGAGAAAGCCTAGCTGAATATAATATAACAATCTTGGTATCAGACGAAGGAAGTCCTGCGCGCCACGCAAAAAAAACACTTAATGTAAAAATATCTGATGTCAATGACAATCCGCCAATCTTCGAGTTCGAGGAATATAAAACATTCGTTAGTGAAAATAATTATCCTGGTCTCACTATACTGACTGTTAAAGCAAATGATGCTGACTGGGGTCCCAATGCGCAATTGTCCTACTTCCTGAAGGATGAAGACATGCGTGGTGCACCATTAAGTTCTCTCGTATCCGTAGATTCACATACTGGCACTATTCATGCAGTTAAATCATTTGATTTTGAACAGTTAAAATCGTTTGCTTTTAACGTGACAGCTCGAGATGGAGGATCCCCGCCCTTGAGCTCTGAAGTGACAATAACTATCAATATTCAAGATGAGAATGACAACGCTCCTCAGGTTCTGTATCCAGTACAGACTGGTGCTTCTGTGGTGGCTGAGATTGTGCCTCGTGCTGCAGATGTTGGATATCTGGTCACTAAAGTGGTGGCTGTTGATGTGGACTCTGGACAGAATGCCTGGCTCTCCTATAAACTACAGAAAGCTACAGACAGAGCGCTGTTTGAAGTGGGTTTACAGAATGGAGAAATACGAACTGTGCGTCAAGTGACTGATAAAGATGCTGTCAAACAAAAACTGACTGTTGTTGTGGAGGATAACGGACAGCCCTCTCGCTCAGCTGTGGTCTCCATTAACGTGGCTGTGGCTGACAGCTTTCCTGAAGTGCTGTCAGAGTTCACAGATTTTACGCATGAAAAACAGTATGACGAGAACCTGACCTTTTATTTAGTTCTCGCACTGGCTGCTGTTTCTTTCTTATTTATCTTATGCGTGGTTGTCATAATATCAGTAAAGATCTACAGATGGAGACAATCTCGCTTCTTATATCAGTCCAATCTGCCTGTTATTCCGTACTATCCACCGCATTACGCAGACACAGGAGTCACTGGAACTCTGCCGCACGGGTATAATTATGAAGTGTGCATGACGACTGACTCGAGGAAGAGTGGCTGTAAGTTTTCTACTCTCGGTGGTCATAATGTTTCAGTGGTGGACCCGAGTTTCACTGAGACGATGCAGCGAGCAATGAAGGAAAAGAACATGCTTGAAAATTCTGAGCTACAAGAAATGGTAAGATCCCAGCATGAATGCATGAATGGATTAATGCATAGACACATTAAAATTAATATTAATATTAATAATTGCCTCGACGTCTTTATGGCCATTACACCATAAATCTTCGCTTGTTCAACCTGTTGATGTTATTCAAACTTGAAGTAAGGAAGACGTGTTCGATAATGTCGTTTTTAAAATTATAAATACATGATTAACCATGGTAAAACGCACATAACTGACTTGCTGATTTAGTTGTTGCGATATTATTGTTAATTGGACACTGCTGATTAAAATAAATAAATAAATAAATACATAAATAAATATGTTGTAACTGAGAGATTTGATTTTAAATAAATCGTGATATGTTTTGGAAAATAAATGTTTGTCTTTGATGAATCAATGTATTTTGCAAAACTATATGCTTTCTTTACTTTCAACCTGCTGTTAAGATTTATTTTTAAAGATAGTCTGAGAATCGAGCATTCTATTCATTTTTTTTTATTCTTCGGGTGCTGTTCATGGTGCTGAAATGGTTCACGGTTTCCTCTTTTTGTCTCTTACTGATTTAAACAGCCTGTCTCACATAAGGCAGTTTCTTCTTCTTCTTCTTCTTCTTCTTCTTCTTCTTCTTCTTGTGGTATTGATGTCATAATTTTGGCTTGTAACAGTAGCATTGAGGCTATTGGTCTTGTATTTGCGTCTTTAAAGCTCTGAGTGCCGCTGTTGATTAATTAACATCTGAGTAGAGCGCTTCTTTGCTCAGTAGTCTGTATTGCCAGTCGCTTACTGACGTGTTTGTAGGTTTGGCAAATGCAGCGTTTTTTCCGATGGAAAGAACATTAATGCTTTATTGCGGTTTTAGGATTTTAATGGCTTTTCTTGTTCCACTCTTCGTTTGACGACGCAGCTTCTCAGGATGGTTTTCTTAAGGTTATCGAGCAATTTACACAATCCATGGATGGTTTCCGCACACTCAAAATGGCAGGTTGTGTTTTTCATTCTCTGCTTTTACGGAGTGGACCTCATATATTGCAATGCGAGATATTCCATCCCGGAGGAAATGCCAGAGGGATCATTCGTTGGAAACATCGCCAAGGATCTGGGGATAGAGATAAGTAGACTCATATCTGGAAAAGCTCGCGTCGTTACAAAGGGCGGACGACAGTATGTCGATCTGAGCAGAGACAAAGGGACTCTAGTAGTTAAAGAAAGGATAGATCGCGACCAGCTCTGTAAGAAGATGACGCCTTGCAGCTTCAGCTTTGATCTTATCGTTGAAAACCCGATCCAGCTCCATCGAGTCACAGTTGAGGTGCAAGATATAAACGACAATGCACCGTTATTTCCGAAAGAAAATGTTAATTTGAACATAGCTGAAAATGCGGTTTTAGGAGCGCGCGTTCCTTTAGACAGCGCTATAGATACAGATGTAGGTCTAAACGGTATACAGAGCTATAAACTACATCCAACTGATAGTTTTAAACTGGAGGTTCATAGTCAGACCGATGGCAACAAATACATTGAGATGGTTTTAAAACGAGAACTAGACCGAGAGGAGCGCGATGAGATTCAATTGGTTCTTGTGGCAAATGATGGTGGATCACCTCAGAAATCAGGCACTGTAAAAATTCACGTTACTGTTCTGGATGCCAATGATAATGCCCCAGTGTGTAAACAGTCAGTATTTAAAACTGAAGTTAGAGAAAATTCACCTGCTGGTACTGTCATAGGTACCATTAGTGCTGCTGATGCTGACGAAGGTGTAAATGGCCATGTTTCCTATTCCTTCGCTGTTGCAAGCAAAGAAGCAAGTGAGCTTTTTGGGATAAACACAGATACAGGTGAGATTAGACTTCTTAATAATTTAGATTATGAATCTCAGAATAGATATAAATTAAATATAAATGCGAGGGACAAAGGAGGCTTCTCAGATACTTGTAAAATTGTTATAGATGTAATTGATGAGAATGACAACTCTCCAACCATACAGCTGATGTCGTTCTCAAACACTCTTCCTGAAAATTCCCCAGTGGGAACAACTGTAGCCGTCATTAACATAGAGGACGCGGATTCTGGTAAAAACGGTCTTGTTCAGTGCTCAATAAATCAAAACATACGTTTTAAAATTGAGTCATCTCTCGCGGAATATTATAGTTTAGTTACTGATGATATTCTTGATCGAGAAAGCCTAGCTGAATATAATATAACAATCTTGGTATCAGACGAAGGAAGTCCTGCGCGCCACGCAAAAAAAACACTTAATGTAAAAATATCTGATGTCAATGACAATCCGCCAATCTTCGAGTTCGAGGAATATAAAACATTCGTTAGTGAAAATAATTATCCTGGTCTCACTATACTGACTGTTAAAGCAAATGATGCTGACTGGGGTCCCAATGCGCAATTGTCCTACTTCCTGAAGGATGAAGACATGCGTGGTGCACCATTAAGTTCTCTCGTATCCGTAGATTCACATACTGGCACTATTCATGCAGTTAAATCATTTGATTTTGAACAGTTAAAATCGTTTGCTTTTAACGTGACAGCTCGAGATGGAGGATCCCCGCCCTTGAGCTCTGAAGTGACAATAACTATCAATATTCAAGATGAGAATGACAACGCTCCTCAGGTTCTGTATCCAGTACAGACTGGTGCTTCTGTGGTGGCTGAGATTGTGCCTCGTGCTGCAGATGTTGGATATCTGGTCACTAAAGTGGTGGCTGTTGATGTGGACTCTGGACAGAATGCCTGGCTCTCCTATAAACTACAGAAAGCTACAGACAGAGCGCTGTTTGAAGTGGGTTTACAGAATGGAGAAATAAGGACTGTGCGTCAAGTGACTGATAAAGATGCTGTCAAACAAAAACTGACTGTTGTTGTGGAGGATAACGGACAGCCCTCTCGCTCAGCTGTGGTCTCCATTAATGTGGCTGTGGCTGACAGCTTTCCTGAAGTGCTGTCAGAGTTCACAGACTTTACACAGGAAAAACACGAGAACCTGACCTTTTATTTAGTTCTCGCACTGGCTGCTGTTTCTTTCCTATTTATTATTTGTGGTGTTGTAATAATATCAGTAAAAATCTACAGATGGAGAGAATCTCGCTTCTTATATCAGTCCAATCTGCCTGTTATTCCGTACTATCCACCGCATTACGCAGACACAGGAGTCACTGGAACTCTGCCGCACGGGTATAATTATGAAGTGTGCATGACGACTGACTCGAGGAAGAGTGACTGTAAATTTTCTACACTCGGTGGTCAGAATGTTTTAGTGGTGGACCCGAGTTTCACTGAGACGATGCAGCGGGCAATGAAGAAAAAAAACTTAGAAGATGCCAAGTTGCCTGAAATGGTAAGATCACTTGTTCATAAAAAGTCCATATAATATTAAAATTACATACACTGAATTGTGGTTTGTAATATTGGTCTGCCAAGCTATGTTAAATATATAGAACGCTACAATTAGGTTCAGTTCTTAAACAAGAGTTGTTCAATGCATTCGCGACCATGACAGTTATTAATATGGGTACATTTCTATACAGCGGTGGCCAAAATTATTAGAACACTAGTATTTTCACCAGCTAAAAAATGGTTTTAAGTCAGTTATTTCCATATTTTGCTGTAGTGTGTCAATAGGAAATATCAGCTTACATTTCCAAACATTAATTTTGCCATTAATTGCAATAAACCAGTGATATTTTTGTTTGTACAAAGAGTCTGACAACAGCCAGTGCTCCACACAGAGATCTGATCTCATCATCATCCAGTCTGTCTGGAATGACATGAAGAAACAGAACAAACTGAGACAGACTAAATCCAGAAGAACTGTGGCAACGGCTCCAAGATGCTTCAAGAATCCTACCTGCAAAGCTACAGTACTGTTAAAAGTTTTAGGCCTTGTGTAAAAATGCTGTAAAATGAGGATGCTGTCAAAAACAATGTTCATAAATAGATGTTCTTTATCAATTAACTTCTATTAACTAAACTAAATCAACATTTGGTGTGATCATCCTTTGTGTTTAAAGCAGCTTTTGCCCTCGGTGCACTTGTGCATGGTTTTTCAGGTAGCTTTGCAGGTAGGTCTCTTGAAGCATCTTGGAGACGTTGGCACAGTTCTTCTGGATTTAGTCTGTCTCAGTTTGTTCTGTTTCTTCATGTCATTCCAGACAGACTGGATGATGAGGAGATCAGATCTCTGTGTGGAGCACTGGCTGTTGTCAGACTCCGTGTGCAAACAAAAATCTCACTGCATTATTATAATTAATGGCAAAATGAATGTTTGGAAATGTAAACTGATATTTCCTACAGACCATTTTTAGCTGGTGAAAATATTAGTGTTCTAATCATGTTGGCCACCACTGTATAAAGTACTACTTTTAACAATTCAGTTTGTACATATTAATATTAGCAACACTTTGAACATTTCAATGAAAAAAAAACAGTATAATAATTACATTACTCTAGATTAGTTCAATCTGTAAAATTATTCTTTATTAATAGTTAATGCCTAATGCAACAACTAATGTTAATGGACAGAACCTTGTCGTAAACTTAAAGTCTTTAAGCAGCTTTAAGGGCTATAAGGTTTTCTCTGTAAAGGCAAATATGTAATCTGTAATATTAGCATTAAATTATTTTTTCAATAGTAGGGAATTATAGCACTTCTGATTTCTGCTACTTCTCAGTGTGCAGTAAGATTAACATTTACGTTAATAATTGATGGTTAATGAGTATTTGTTTTAGTATATACTGTATAGCGTTTTAGGGATAATTTATCCTTTAATCAAGATCAAATAATGGAAAGCACCGCAGTTCTAGTTCTGGGACTAGCTTTTCATAGCTTTAATTATTGTTGTTTCTCTTTCTTACCTCTAAGGGCCGCTGTTGATTTGTAGAAACGCATGTATGTGATCGCCTGTGGTTGGTGGAGCTGTGCTGATGCTGGAAGGAGATTGTGGAGGAGACTAAAGAGAGTCGATGAAGGGAGACAGTCACTGGCTAATAGCAAACAAACTAGATGTATTTGTGGATATTTTGAATGCGGAACATCATCTACAGTTTGTAATTTGAATACTTCACGTATAAAAATGTTTGTGATTAGAGCATGTAGAAGGATTCATTGTTACAAATCGCGAGGACAGCCACTGGATCGCGTTTTCTTATGGAGGGTCTTATTCATCATGGCTGCTTGTTCGATCTCAAACATAAACGCACAGATTCGTTACTCCGTTCCAGAGGAAATGAAGAAAGGGTTGCTGATTGGAAATATAGCTCACGATCTTGGTCTGGATGTTCAAAGGCTACGCTCGGGTCGGGCTCGTATCGTGTCTGGCGACAGCACTGAGTACGTAGAGCTGAAATCAGACAAAGGGATTTTGGTTGTAAAGGAGAGAACTGACCGAGAGCAGCTTTGCGCTGAAACCACTCCGTGCAGCTTCACATTTGAAATAATAATTGATAATCCAGTGGAACTACATCATGTTACCGTGGAGATACTGGATGTAAACGATCACTCGCCAATATTTGCTAAAGATGAAATTAATCTTGAAATAAGTGAATCGGCCACGCCTGGGGCACGTTTCTTACTGGGAAGCGCAGATGATCCTGATGTAGGTGTGAATGCTCTACAAAATTATATTATGTCAACCAATGATAATTTTAGTCTGAAACAACACTCGCGCCCCGATGGAGTTAAATATGCTGAAATGGTGCTTCAGAAGCCTCTAGACAGAGAGCAGCATCCACGACTGTCTCTCATTCTCACTGCGGTCGACGGAGGAAACCCTCAGAGATCTGGTAATATGAAAATAGAGGTGAATGTACTAGATGCAAATGACAACGCACCAGTATTCAACCAATCAGTTTATAAGGCAACAATAGCGGAAAATGCGCCTAAAGGAACTTACATTACAACTGTTAACGCAAGTGATGCAGATAGTGGAATGTATAGTTTGATTTCATATAGTTTTGCTAATTTGAAAGGAAACATAAATGAAGTGTTTGAAATAGATGAAAAATCAGGTGCTATTACTCTAATTGGGGTGCTTGACTTTGAAAAATCAAAAAAATACGAAATTGGCATCGAGGCCAAAGATCAGGGTGGTTTAGGAAACTCTGCTAAAGTCATAGTTGATTTAATTGATGTAAATGACAATGCACCCGTTATTAGTGTTATGTCATTTTCAAGCTCAGTGAGTGAAGACGCACGTGCTGGCACCACTATCGCTATTTTCAGTGTCAAAGATCTAGATGCAGGAGAAAATGGCCACGTTGCCTGTACAGTAGATCGAAATACTCCATTTAAACTACAGTCCTCACTGAGGAATTATTACACTTTAGTCACTGATGCTGCTTTAGATCGTGAACGTGTGGCAGAATATAATATCACTATCACAGCTACAGATTCAGGGTCTCCTGCGCTTTCTAGTCAGAAAACTTTAATTCTGAAAGTATCAGATGTTAATGACAATCCACCCAGGTTTCAAAAGAGTGTTTACACTACATATGTTACTGAAAACAATCAACCTGGTTTGTCCATATTTACTCTGAGTGCTCAAGATGATGACTGGAACCAGAACGCTCGTATTTCGTATCTTCTAGATGAGACTACAGTGGGTGGATCCCCTGTTTCCTCTTTTATATTAGTAAATGCTGACAGTGGAGTGGTTCACGCACTGCGCGGGTTTGACTACGAGCAAATGAAAAGTGTTCGTGTTTGTGTGAAAGCGCAAGATGGAGGCTCTCCGCCCCTCAGCACTAATGTGACTTTGGACATTATAATCAAAGATGAGAATGACAACGCTCCTCAGGTTCTGTATCCAGTACAGACTGGTGCTTCTGTGGTGGCTGAGATTGTGCCTCGTGCTGCAGATGTTGGATATCTGGTCACTAAAGTGGTGGCTGTTGATGTGGACTCTGGACAGAATGCCTGGCTCTCCTATAAACTACAGAAAGCTACAGACAGAGCGCTGTTTGAAGTGGGTTTACAGAATGGAGAAATAAGAACTGTGCGACAAGTGACTGATAAAGATGCGGTCAAACAAAAACTGACTGTTGTTGTGGAGGATAACGGACAGCCCTCTCGCTCAGCTGTGGTCTCCATTAACGTGGCTGTGGCTGACAGCTTTCCTGAAGTGCTGTCAGAGTTCACAGACTTTACGCATGAAAAACAATTTGACGAGAACTTGACCATTTATTTAGTTCTCGCATTGGCTGCTGTTTCTTTCCTGTTTATCACATGTGTCGTTGTCATAATATCAGTAAAGATCTACAGATGGCGGCAATCTCGCTTCTTATATCAGTCCAATCTGCCTGTTATTCCGTACTATCCACCGCATTACGCAGACACAGGAGTCACTGGAACTCTGCCGCACGGGTATAATTATGAAGTGTGCATGACGACTGACTCGAGGAAGAGTGACTGTAAGTTTTCTACACTCGGTGGGCAGAATGTTTTAGTCGTGGACCCGAGTTTCACTGAGACGATGCAGCGCACAATGAAGGAAAAAACCTTTACGGAAGAAAACAGTCTTTCAGAATTGGTAAGACGACACCTTAAATACTTTTCTTAAAAAATTATTGTAGTCCATGTGTTCTGTGATTATGTATTTCGTGGCATACATAATAATAATAATAATTATTATTATTATTATTTTACTTTTGTGGTAATTTTGTGATACTGCAACAACGTTTCAGAACCACTTACTGGACAGCGCCAAATAGTAATAATTCGTTTTTTTACCTTCTTTGGAGTTCAGTAAAATCAGAGCTTCACTTTCCAATCCTTGCTTTATTTATTTATTTATTTATTTATTTATTTATTTGTTTGTTAGATTGTTTGGTTTTGTTTGTTTATACTTTATAATATAATTATATATACATTAAGTATATATATATATATATACTTTTGTAGCATTATCAAATTGACTTACAATTTACGAATAATATACAAGTCATTTATTGCGAATTAAAAAAAAAAAAATTTTTTTTTTTATCAACGTGGCACCCTGTTAGGATTTCTTTTACAAGGTTTACCGAACTTGTAGATTGACAGATCACTTGTGTCCTGCTCTGATATGTCCGAAACAAACTATTGAAATTCTTAGTTAAGGCTCGCAGGGCCGCTGTTGATCAACACAACACAACACAGTCCGTCTGTCAGACCTACCCACAAAATCCAGTGATGTCAGAGAGAAACGTAATAAAGCCTGATGACTCGAAACAATTATTTTGTCTGATGTACTGTAGATGGATATCCTGATCTTATTGTAGATTTCATATTGGGGTCGGGCTTTCGTGTGTAACGTCCTTATTTTGTAATAAAACAGTCTGATCTTAAGGATCTAAAGAACGGCGGAAAATGGCCAGCTTTGTAATGTGGCACGCTGCAGCGTTTTTTATTATCCTGTTTCGATACTCGGTGAGAGGGCATATCAGCTATTCCATTCCAGAAGAAATGCCAAAAGGGTCGATCGTTGGAAATATTTCTCAAGGCCTGGGTTTGGATTTAAAAAGACTGAAGTCAGGGAAGGCGCGCATATTTGCTGGAGACAACACCGAATTCGTCGGATTGAATAAAGAGAGGGGGATACTCCTCACCGAGGAGAAAATAGACCGCGAGGCTCTTTGTGCTAAAACGACTCCATGCGCTTTACACCTTCAGCTGATTTTGGAAAATCCAATGGAATGGTATGATGTCACAGTTGAAATCATCGACATAAATGATAATGCTCCGAGTTTTCCTAAAGGTGAGATTACATTTGAAATAAGCGAGTCTGCTGTAATCGGAGCAAGATTCATGTTGGAAAATGCGATTGATCTGGATGTCGGATCTAATAGTCATCTGAGTTATTCACTGAAACCGACAGATAATTTTGTATTAAGTTTGCAAAGCCAAACGGATGGCGACAGAAACATGGAGATGGTGTTACAAAAGGCTCTAGACCGTGAAAACAAAGAGCAGTTGTCCTTGTTGTTAACAGCAGTAGATGGAGGTGAGCCTCAGCTGACCAGCACTGTACGGATACATGTAACTGTGCTAGATATTAACGACAATCCTCCTGAGTTCAACCAAAGAGTGTACAAAGCTACTCTTCCTGAAAATACACCTAAAGACACTGTTATCACGTCCGTCAGCGCTTCTGATGCTGATGAAGGCTTGAATGCGATTATAACTTACTACATGTCAAGCACTGGAGATGCAAATGATTTATTCATGGTTGATGCACGAAGTGGGAAAATAATCTTAAAAGGCTCAGCTGACTTTGAAAAGGCAAGTCGTTATCAACTTAACATACAAGCACGCGACCAAGGAGGACTGTCTGATTCATGTAAAGTTATAATTGATCTCACTGATATAAACGATAACAAACCAGCAATAAGCATTGTATCTATGTCAAACTCAATATCAGAGCAGTCTAGACCTAGCACTGTTGTTGCAATGCTAAATGTAAATGATCTTGACTCCGGGTTGAATGGCCAGGTTCACTGCTACATTAATGATAATATTCCATTTGCTATTGCGCCTTCCAGCAGTTTCTTCAGCTTGCAAACAGAGCAGGATTTGGATAGAGAGAGAGAAGCTGAGTACAATATCAGTGTAATATGTATTGATGAGGGAGTTCCAGCGCTCTCCAGCAGTGTCTCTCTCCGTGTGCAGATATCAGATGTGAATGACAATGTTCCTGTCTTTGAGAAGAGTCTCTATGAGGCGTGTGTGCTGGAGAATAACACACCTGGTCTCTCTATGTAAAATTGTTATAGATGTAATTGATGAGAATGACAACTCTCCAACCATACAGCTGATGTCGTTCTCAAACACTCTTCCTGAAAATTCCCCAGTGGGAACAACTGTAGCCGTCATTAACATAGAGGACGCGGATTCTGGTAAAAACGGTCTTGTTCAGTGCTCAATAAATCAAAACATACGTTTTAAAATTGAGTCATCTCTCGCGGAATATTATAGTTTAGTTACTGATGATATTCTTGATCGAGAAAGCCTAGCTGAATATAATATAACAATCTTGGTATCAGACGAAGGAAGTCCTGCGCGCCACGCAAAAAAAACACTTAATGTAAAAATATCTGATGTCAATGACAATCCGCCAATCTTCGAGTTCGAGGAATATAAAACATTCGTTAGTGAAAATAATTATCCTGGTCTCACTATACTGACTGTTAAAGCAAATGATGCTGACTGGGGTCCCAATGCGCAATTGTCCTACTTCCTGAAGGATGAAGACATGCGTGGTGCACCATTAAGTTCTCTCGTATCCGTAGATTCACATACTGGCACTATTCATGCAGTTAAATCATTTGATTTTGAACAGTTAAAATCGTTTGCTTTTAACGTGACAGCTCGAGATGGAGGATCCCCGCCCTTGAGCTCTGAAGTGACAATAACTATCAATATTCAAGATGAGAATGACAACGCTCCTCAGGTTCTGTATCCAGTACAGACTGGTGCTTCTGTGGTGGCTGAGATTGTGCCTCGTGCTGCAGATGTTGGATATCTGGTCACTAAAGTGGTGGCTGTTGATGTGGACTCTGGACAGAATGCCTGGCTCTTCTATAAACTACAGAAAGTTACAGACAGAGCGCTGTTTGCAGTGGGTTTACAGAATGGAGAAATAAGAACTGTGCGACAAGTGACTGATATAGATGCTGTCAAACAAAAACTGACTGTTGTTGTGGAGGATAACGGACAGCCCTCTCGCTCAGCTGTGGTCTCCATTAATGTGGCTGTGTCTGACAGCTTTCCTGAAGTGCTGCTGTCAGAGTTCACAGACTTTACGCATGAAAAACAGTATGACAAAAACCTGACATTTTATTTAGTTCTCGCACTGGCTGCTGTTTCTTTCTTATTTATCACATGTGTGGTTGTCATAATATCAGTAAAGATCTACAGATGGAGACAATCTCGCTTCTTATATCAGTCCAATCTGCCTGTTATTCCGTACTATCCACCGCATTACGCAGACACAGGAGTCACTGGAACTCTGCCGCACGGGTATAATTATGAAGTGTGCATGACGACTGACTGGAGGAAGAGTGACTGTAAGTTTTCTGCACTCGGTGGACAGAATATGTTAGTGATGGACCCCAGTTTCGCTGAAACTATGAGTCACACAATCAAGAAAAATAGTTCTATCGACGATCTCCGGTCTACAGAATCGGTAAGAAAGTTTTGGGACTATTCTTTTTATTTGTTTATTTTTAACTGATAAAATTTAATGTAAGGCGAATCAAGTAGACCATGAACATATTTTTTTCCTAGAACACAAGATCAGAACATTGCAATAGCTATCAGACCATGTCTACCTATATCATTCCGCTTTGTCTATTTAACTAATACTCTATATAATCTATATACTCTGTTCACCTTCCAAGTGCATTAATATGATTAATATTTACATGAGCACTAACTCGTTTCATCTACGGTGTGAAACAAAACAAAACTTACTTTCTTACTATCCTGATGCCAACATAATCTGCACACCTATAAACATAAATCTCAGTGGGACGTGAGCAGAAACGAAAAAGTACGAATGAGATTGTAAGAATTTATACAAATTTGCGAAAACGTAAAATTTTCACAGACTTGCCATGCTCCTTTCAGTGCTGGATATATCTGAGACTGTAGCCTATCGAACAATAGACTAGAATGCTGTATAGCTGCCATGGGTGGTGCTATATTCATATGCTTGTTTGAAAAGGGACTTGAAAACTAGTGCATACATTGTCTTGTTGTGCATGACAACTGACTCAAGGACGATGACTGTACAGTACTTATTATAACCAGCGTTAAGTGTGTGGAATACAGAGATTAGACGGAGTTCACAAAATGTATTCCTGTAAATTTAATTGCGGGAATTGTTGTCAGAGTCTTAGTTAAGTGTATGTCAAGAGAGAGTGACTATGATTTTCTATGTACTCATTCTTTAGAATGTTTTGGCCGTGGGCGAAGATCCGACTGATATTATGCATTGCCTTAAATGGAAGAAAAAAAACGGTGTGATATTTTTCATGTAGATCTACATGTAGAAAACAGTTTAACATTTGTTCAAGCTAATTATCGAAAAATGCTGAATAATTATGAAATAATCATAAAAACGCAAGGGCACTTTGACACCGTTCAGCACCACTTGTACTGAACAGCGACTGACTGGATAACGCGCTACTAAAGAGGACTATGGTTTTCTTCGTGTTGTAATTTAACCTAAAATATGTTACCTGCTAAATTAACTTATTTGGTAAGTGATAGTTTTCACATCCAACATGCATAGTACTCTTTTTATTTAATCAGCAAAATGTTTTAGAATACATACAGTATGACATCCATATCATAATAACTGGTTTATTTTGCAGTGTGATATGTAGGCCTAGAGAATAATATTCGTTGATAAAATGCGCTATATGTATACGGATATAACTTTGATACGCAGTTCCTTATTTACACTCAGAGGGCCGCTGTTCGTCGTTCAAACAGTGTAGAAACTGTATTTCACAGACCCTCCCCCCGTATCACACAATATCACGGAGAAAAAGGCAATACAGCTGCCACCTCGTTTTTTTTACACGATACTTCTATTTGATCGCACGTCGTCGTGTCCGTAGTTTATGATTGCACTTGGAATTTCATATATTACAAGGATACAAGGATTGTTTGTTTTGTATTTTTTAGGCGTCTGTGCAGTTGAGACAATGCCTGGCCCTGATGCAATGAAAAGGCATTCGGTGCTGTTTTTTACTCTTCTGATTCACATAGCGGAAGGACAAGTCAGTTACTCCATTCCTGAAGAAATGTCAAAAGGATCGAAAGTGGGAAATATTGCGCAGGATTTGGGCTTAGATTTACAACGATTAAAGTCAGGAAAAGCGCGAATATTTACCAGAGACAGCACGGAATACATCGAATTGAACAGAAACACTGGGTTGCTGCTTATCAGAGAGAAAATGGATCGCGAATCTCTTTGTGCAAAAACAACACCGTGTGCGTTGCATCTCCAAATGATTTTGGACAACCCGATGGAATTATACACGATTACAATAGAAATCACGGATATAAATGATAACGCTCCCAGTTTCGAGAAAAGGGACTTTAGATTTGAGATCAGCGAATCGGCGGCGGCAGGTGCTGGTTTTATGCTCGGGGGAGCTTTCGATGCGGATGTAGGAACAAATGATCTTCAGAATTACTCGCTTAAACCGAGTGATCAATTTCGGCTTGAACTGCACAATCAGGCAGACGGTAGTAAAAACGTTGAGATGATTTTACAAAGACCACTTGATAGAGAAACTCAACGCTCACTTACTTTGTTGTTAGAAGCGTTTGATGGAGGCGATCCGGTGCTCTCTGGCACTGTACAGATACACATCACTGTGTTAGATATTAATGATAATGCGCCTGTCTTTACACAAAAAATATATAAAACTACCATAACAGAAAACGCACCAAAAGGTACTGTATTAACAATGGTGAGCGCGTCTGATGCAGATGAAGGATCCAACAGTGTAGTGACGTACCACATTTCCGGCACAATGAACAAAAATATGGCCGACATGTTTCTAATTAATGCAAAAGATGGTGAACTAATATTAAACGGACAGGTTGACTATGAAAAGGTGAGCCATTATGAACTTAATATTCAGGCAAAAGATCAAGGATCGCTTTCTAACGCATGCAAAGTAATTATCGACGTGCTGGACATTAATGATAATTCGCCTAGTATTCAGATTCTGTCTAGTTCCCATTCCATACCTGAAGGCTCTAAGTTTGGTACTGTTGTTGCAATGCTAAATGTTGATGATCTTGATTCAGGCGTAAATGGCCAGGTTCAGTGTGTCATAAATGAGAATATTCCCTTTGCCATAACATCTCAGTCTAGTAGCTTCTTCAGCTTGCAAACAGAGCAGGAATTGGACAGAGAAAGAGAACCTGAGTACAATATCAGTGTAATATGTGCTGATGATGGAGTGCCATCGCTCTCTAGCAGTGTTTCTCTCCGTGTGCAGATATCAGATGTGAATGACAATGCTCCTGTCTTTGAGAAAAGTCACTATGAGGCGTGTGTGCTGGAGAATAACACACCTGGTCTCTCTATATTTACAGTTAAAGCCAGTGATGCTGATTGGAATCAGAATGCCCGTGTTTCTTATATTCTAGAAGACAGCACTGTTAATGGAGTCTCTGTCTCATCATATGTGTCAGTTCATCCTGACAGCGGACTGATTACAGCTGTGCGCTCTTTTGACTATGAACAGCTGAAAGATTTCCACTTCCTAGTAAAAGCGCAAGATGGAGGCTCTCCTCCGCTCAGCAGTAACGCAACAGTGAAAATAATTATTCAAGATGAGAACGACAACGCTCCTCAGGTTCTGTATCCAGTACAGACTGGCGCTTCTGTGGTGGCTGAGATTGTGCCTCGTGCTGCAGATGTTGGATATCTGGTCACTAAAGTGGTGGCTGTTGATGCGGACTGTGGACAGAATGCCTGGCTCTCATATAAGCTGCAGAAAGTTACAGACAGAGCGCTGTTTGAAGTGGGTTTACAGAATGGAGAAATAAGAACTGTGCGACAAGTGACTGATAAAGATGCGGTCAAACAAAAACTGACTGTTGTTGTGGAGGATAACGGACAACCCTCTCGCTCAGCTGTGGTCTCCATTAACGTGGCTGTGGCTGACAGCTTTCCTGAAGTGCTGTCTGAGTTCACAGATTTTACGCATGAAAAACAGTATGACGAGAACCTGACCTTTTATTTAGTTCTCGCACTGGCTGCTGTTTCTTTCTTATTTATCACATGTGTGGTTGTGATAATATCAGTAAAGATCTACAGATGGAGACAATCTCGCTTCTTATATCAGTCCAATCTGCCTGTTATTCCGTACTATCCACCGCATTACGCAGACACAGGAGTCACTGGAACTCTGCCGCACGGGTATAATTATGACGTGTACATGACGACTGACTCGAGGAAGAGTGACTGTAAGTTTTCTACACTCGGTGGGAAGAACGTCTTAGTGGTGGACCCGAGTTTTTCTGAAACTATGAGTCACACAATCAAGAAAAATAGTTCTATCGACGATCTCCAGTCTACAGAATCGGTAAGAAAGTTTTGGAACAATTATTCTTTATTTATTTTTAACTGAATAAGGTATTGTAGGGCTAATCAAGTTGACTATAAACACACAAATATATAAAAACACTTGTAAGGACTCTGAAATTAATTGGAAGTCTAAATGTTAATATCATTCAACTTTATCTATTAACTAATACTTGTTATATTTATAACATGCTCAGCTTAGATGCACAAAATTGTTTTTTCCCCCTATGGTGTAAATGAAAACAACAACAACAAAAAATAAAAAATAAAAAAAATAAAAAAATAAAAGCTGCATCCCTAAACTTAACACAAGTGGGATGTCAGCAGAAACGAAAACTTACAAATGCGATCGTTAGAATTCATAAGGATTTGCTACCAATTAGCTAAACAAACAAATAAATAAACAAGCTACGGATTGACTCAAGACTGTGTTGGTTTTCCCTTATTCTAATACCAATATCTCGTACTTCCCCAAAAGTTTCCATATGTTGGAAGCATATTTCTTTGTGTTTATTGCTTGCTGTGTTGCTTACTGCTGGATTCAGTTATCTGGGACTGTATCAAACAATAGACTAGAAGGATGTACAATTGCCATGGGTGCTGTTATAGCTATATGTTTGTTTGAAAAGGGACTGGAAAACTCGTGTATACTTGTTTTGGTGTGCATGGCAACTGACTCGAGTACGAATGACTGTACTTATTATATAAAGCCTTAACTTTCTGAAATATCGAGATTAGACGGAGTTTAACTACACATTTTATTCCTGTAAATTGATGGAATTGTTTTCTGATTCCTACCTAAATGTATGCCAGGAGAGAGTGCCTCTTTTTCTATGTACTCATTCTTTAGAATGTTTTGGTTGTGAACAAAGATCTGAATATTATGCATTGCCTTAAATGTAGGGAGAAATAATAAATAAACTACAGTGTGATATTTTTGATGCAGGTCTACTTGTAGACAACATGTTAACAGTTGTTAAAGCGAATCATTGGAAAAATGTACAATTATCATAAAATAATCATAAAAACGCTAGGGCACATTGACACCGTTCAGCACCACTTGCGCTGAACAGCGACTCGCTGGATGAACGTCTACTACTAAAGAGGGCTATGGTCTTCTTTATTGTGCTGTACTTATAATTTTACTCAAAATCTAATTGTCACCTACAAAATCACTTATTCCGTGAGTGATTATTTTCACATCCAACCTGCTTATTAGTCTTTCATTTAATCAGGAAATTGTCCTGGAACACAGATAGTATGACAATTATCATATAATAATAACTGGCTTTATTTGCAGTGTCATATAAGCCTAGAAACTAATATTCGTTGATAAAAAGCGTTTGTATGTATAACTTTGACATGCAATTCCTTATTTACACTCAGAGGGCCGCTGTTCATCGACACACAGCGGCGATACCGTTTATTTCACAGACCCTTTCCCAGTATCACACAATTTCACGGAGAAAAAGACAATACAGCGGTCACATCAAATTATTTTCCTACACGACACTTCTATTCAACGCTCGTCGTCGTTTACGGAGTTAATGTCTGCATTTGGAATACCATATATTTAGAGGATACGGACTGTGTTGTATTTTTAAAGCGTCTGTGGAGCTGAGACAATGCCTGGCCCTGAAGCAATGGCACGGCATTCGGTGCTTTTTTTGACTCTTCTGATTCAAATTGCACGAGGACAGGTCAGTTACTCCATCCCAGAAGAAATGACAAAAGGATCGATGGTAGGAAATATTGCGCAGGATTTGGGCTTGGATTTACAACGATTAAAGTCAGGAAAAGCGCGAATATTTACCAGAGACAGCACGGAATACATCGAACTGAACAGAAACACTGGATTGCTGCTTATCAGAGAGAAAATGGATCGCGAATCTCTTTGTGCAAAAACAACTCCGTGTGCGGTGCATCTTCAAATGATTTTGGAAAACCCGATGGAATTATACACGATTACAATAGAAATCACGGATATAAATGATAACGCTCCCAGTTTCCTGAAAAAGGACTTCAGATTTGAGATCAGCGAATCGGCGGCGTCAGGTGCTGGTTTTATGCTCGGCAGAGCTTTCGATCCGGATGTAGGAACACATGCTCTACAGAGCTACTCGCTTAAACCGAGTGATCAATTCCGGCTTGAATTGCACAGTCAGGCAGATGGTAGTAAAAACGTCGAAATTATTTTACAAAGGCCACTTGATAGAGAAACACAAAGCTCATTTACTTTGTTGTTAGAAGCGTTTGATGGAGGCGATCCGGTGCTCTCTGGCACTGTACAGATACACATCATTGTGTTAGATAATAATGATAATGCTCCTGTTTTTATGCAAAAGGTATATAAAACCACAATATCAGAAAACGCACCAAAAGGTACTATATTAACAATGGTGAGCGCGTCTGATGCAGACGAAGGATCCAACAGTGTAGTGACGTACTACATATCTGACACAATGGACAGTAATGTGTTCGACATGTTTCTTGTTAAAGAGCAAACTGGTGAACTAATATTAAACGGCCAGGTTGACTATGAAAAGGTGAGCCATTATGAATTGAATATTCAGGCAAAAGATCAAGGAGGGCTTTCTAACACATGCAAAGTAATTATCGACGTGCTGGACATTAATGATAATTCGCCTAGTATTCAGATTCTGTCTAGTTCCCATTCCATACCTGAAGGCTCTAAGTTTGGTACTGTTGTTGCAATGCTAAATGTTGATGATATTGATTCAGGTGTAAATGGTCAGGTTCATTGTGTCATAAATGAGAATATTCCCTTTGCCATAACATCTCAGTCTAGTAGCTTCTTCAGCTTGCAAACAGAGCAGGATTTGGATAGAGAGAGAAAAGCTGAGTACAATATCAGTGTAATATGTGCTGACGAGGGAGTTCCAGCGCTCTCCAGCAGTGTCTCTCTCCGTGTGCAGATGCAAACAGAGCAGGATTTGGATAGAGAGAGAAAAGCTGAGTACAATATCAGTGTAATATGTGCTGACGAGGGAGTTCCAGCGCTCTCCAGCAGTGTCTCTCTCCGTGTGCAGATATCAGATGTGAATGACAATGCTCCTGTATTTGAGAAAAGTCACTATGAGGCCTGTGTGCTGGAGAATAACACACCTGGTCTCTCTATATTTACAGTTAAAGCCAGTGATGCTGATTGGAATCAGAATGCCCGTGTTTCTTATATTCTAGAAGACAGCACTGTTAATGGAGTCTCTGTCTCATCATATGTGTCAGTTCATCCTGACAGCGGACTGATTACAACTGTGCGCTCTTTCGACTATGAACAACTCAAAGATTTCCACTTCCGGGTAAAAGCGCAAGATGGAGGCTCTCCTCCGCTCAGCAGTAACGCAACAGTGAAAATAATTATTCAAGATGAGAACGACAACGCTCCTCAGGTTCTGTATCCAGTACAGACTGGTGCTTCTGTGGTGGCTGAGATTGTGCCTCGTGCTGCAGATGTTGGATATCTGGTCACTAAAGTGGTGGCTGTTGATGTGGACTCTGGACAGAATGCCTGGCTCTCCTATAAACTACAGAAAGCTACAGACAGAGCGCTGTTTAAAGTGGGGTTACAGAATGGAGAAATAAGAACTGTGCGACAAGTGACTGATAAAGATGCTGTCAAACAAAAACTGACTGTTGTTGTGGAGGATAACGGACAGCCCTCTCGCTCAGCTGTCGTCTCCATTAACGTGGCTGTGGCTGACAGCTTTCCTGAAGTGTTGTCAGAGTTCACAGACTTTACGCATGAAAAACAGTATGACAAAAACCTGACATTTTATTTAGTTCTCGCACTGGCTGCTGTTGCTTTCTTATTTATCACTTGTGTGGTTGTCATAATATCAGTAAAGGTCTACAGATGGAGACAATCTCGCTTCTTATATCAGTCCAATCTGCCTGTTATTCCGTACTATCCACCGCATTACGCAGACACAGGAGTCACTGGAACTCTGCCGCACGGGTATAATTATGAAGTGTGCATGACGACTGACTCGAGGAAGAGTGACTGTAAATTTTCTACACTCGGTGGACAGAATGTCTTAGTGGTGGACCCGAGTTTTGCTGAGACAATACAGCGCACGATCAAGAAAAATAGTTCCATCGACGATCTCAGCTCTGCAGAATCGGTAAGAAAGGTTACGTTAGACTTTTAATATTATTATTATCATTATTATTATTATTATAATTATTAATATTATTAAATGTATTATTATTTATTAGCGGAAAAGACAAATAATATGGCTGCCCAAGTAGACCATAAACAAATAGGCTTGGAGAACTGTGCGATTGCGTGTTTTAGGTCGTGAATAAACAATTACTTATGTAACTTTTTTTTTTTTTTACTTTTCATTATAATACATGCATCTCGAACTTTTGCAGAAGTCACACTGTTTTCCTTATGTTGCGTATTACTAGTGTTGGTTCGAGCTATTCAAGATCGTATCATACAACTAACTAGAAAACTGTAAAGTTCGGCATTGGTGCATGTAAAGTTGATACGTTTGTTCGAAAAGGAAAAGAAACTCTTAAGTGTGCATGACGGTCACACAATTTGTTCTTGCAAATTTGTTCTTGCAAATTGTTTCATGTGTTGTAAGACTCAGAGAATTGTCCTCTTTTTCCCTCTTCTTTTTTCTATGTAGTCGAAATGGCGTTAGTGGTGGACCAATGAGTCACAATTAGATTGCATTGGGTTAAGCGTCGTATTTTTTATGTAGGCTGCGTGAAATAAATAAAAGAAGAATGTGAATAATTGGAAAATACGGAATTATTTTGGTACAATGCAGAGGCATTTTGACACCTTTCAGCACGACTTTTGTTGAACAGCGCCTCATGTGAAGTTGTCTGCTACTATTAAACAGAGGACTGTGATCTTCATTATGTTCTTTGATCGGAAGTATTATACTTTTGCTAAAATACCTCAAGGTTTATTCTTCACTTTTGCCTTTCTGGTTCCAAGTCATTTATTTAATCATCGGAGAATTCAGATGACTGGTTTTAAATGAGAGATAAATAGGCCTAGAAGACAGTAAATGCCGTTGCTAAAATTCTCTTTAGGCATAAATATATAAACCTGCTTTGCGATTCCTAATTTACACTCAGAGGGCCGCTGTTCGTCGACAAATGGAGGAGAAACTGTGTATTTGACAGACCCACCCCCAGCATCACATAATATCAGAGAGAAAGAAAGAAAAGCTACCGTCTCACTCAGATATTATTTTCTTGCACGGATTTTCTGTAGAAAACTCGTCGAGTGCATCCATAATTCAAGTCAATACAATTTCATTTAATTTTATAGGTTTAAAGGATACACTGATAAGTTGTTGTTTCTTATTCGATTATCGGTGCAATTGAGACAATGCCTGATGCAATGGTAAGACGCTTGGTGCTGTTTTTGACTCTTCTGGTTCACGTAGCGCGAGGACAAGTCAGTTACTCGATTCCTGAGGAAATGGAAAAAGGATCGATAGTGGGAAACATTGCGCAGGATTTGGGCTTGGATTTACAACGACTAAAGTCAGGAAAAGCGAGAATTTATTCAAGAGACAGTACGGAATACATTGAACTGAACAGAAACACTGGATCGCTGCTTAGCAGAGAGAAAATGGACCGCGAATCTCTTTGTGCAAAAACAACTCCTTGTGCTTTGCATATTCAAATGATTATGGAAAACCCAATGGAATTCTACACGATTACAATAGAAATCACGGATATCAATGATAACGCTCCTAGTTTCCAGAGAAAGGAATTTAGATTTGAGATCAGCGAATCGGCGGCGGCAGGTGCTGGTTTTATGCTCGGCAGAGCTTTCGATCCGGATGTAGGAACACATGCTCTTCAGAGATACTCGCTGAAACCGACTGATAGATTTCGGCTTGAATTGCACAATCAGGCAGACGGTAGTAAAAACGTCGAGATGATTTTACAAAACCCACTTGATAGAGAATCGCAAAGCTCACTTATTTTGTTGTTAGAAGCGTTTGGTGGAGGCGATCCGGTGCTCTCCGGCACTGTGCAGATACACATCACTGTGTTAGATATTAATGATAATGCTCCCGTCTTTACACAAAAAATATATAAAACCACAATAACAGAAAATGCAACAAAAGGTACTATATTAACAATGGTGAGCGCGTCTGATACAGACGAAGGATCCAACAGTGTAGTAACGTACTACATATCTGACACAGTGGAGAAAAATGTGGCCGAAATATTCTTAATTAATGAAAAAAGTGGTGAACTAATTTTAAATGGTCTGGTTGACTATGAAAAGGTGAGCCATTATGAAATTAATATCCAGGCAAAAGATCAAGGAGGACTATCTAATGCATGCAAAGTAATTATCGATGTTCTCGACATTAATGATAATTCGCCTAGTATTAATATTGTGTCGAATTCCCGTTCAATATCTGAAGGATCAAAGTCTGGTACTGTTGTTTCAGTCCTAAATGTTGATGATCTTGATTCAGGTGTAAATGGCCAGGTTCAGTGCGTCTTAAATGACGACATTCCCTTTTCTATTACTTTTCCCCTGCTAGCAATTTCGTCAGCTTGCAAACAGAGCAGGAATTGGACAGAGAAAGAGAAGCTGAGTACAATAACAGTGTAATATGTGCTGATGAGGGAGTACCAGCGCTCTCCAGCAGTGTCTCTCTCCGTGTGCAGATATCAGATGTTAATGACAATGCTCCTGTCTTTGAGAAAAGTCACTATGAGGCATGTGTGGTGGAGAATAACACACCTGGTCTCTCTATATTTACAGTTAAAGCCAGTGATGCTGATTGGAATCAGAATGCCCGTGTTTCTTATATTCTAGAAGACAGCACTGTTAATGGAGTCTCTGTCTCATCATATGTGTCAGTTCATCCTGACAGCGGACTGATTACAGCTGTGCGCTCTTTTGACTATGAACAACTTAAAGATTTCCACTTCCGGGTAAAAGTACAAGATGGAGGCTCTCATCCGCTCAGCAGTAACACGACAGTAAAAATTACTATTCAAGATCAGAATGACAACACTCCTCAGGTTGTGTATCCAGTAAAGACTGGTGCTTCTGTGGTGGCTGAGATTGTGCCTCGTGCTGCTGATGTTGGATATCTGGTCACTAAAGTGGTGGCTGTTGATGTGGACTCTGGACAGAATGCCTGGCTCTCCTATAAACTACAGAAAGCTACAGACAGAGCGCTGTTTAAAGTGGGGTTACAGAATGGAGAAATAAGAACTGTGCGACAAGTGACTGATAAAGATGCTGTCAAACAAAAACTGACTGTTGTTGTGGAGGATAACGGACAGCCCTCTCGCTCAGCTGTGGTCTCCATTAACGTGGCTGTGGCTGACAGCTTTCCTGAAGTGCTGTCAGAGTTCACAGACTTTACGCATGAAAAACAGTATGACGAGAACCTGACCTTTTATTTAGTTATTGCGCTGGCTGCTGTTTCTTTTCTATTTATTACATGTTTGGTTGTCATAATATCAGTAAAGATCTACAGATGGAGACAATCTCGCTTCTTATATCAGTCCAATATGCCTATTATTCCGTACTATCCACCGCATTACGCAGATACAGGAGTCACTGGAACTCTGCCGCACGGGTATAATTATGAAGTGTGCATGACGACTGACTCGAGGAAGAGTGACTGTAAGTTTTCTACACTCGGTGGACAGAATGTCTTAGTGGTGGACCCGAGTTTCACTGAGACGATGCAATGCGCAATCAAGGAAAATAACGGGTTGGAAAGTGAATATTCGACATCGGTAAGAACAATACTTTATACTTCACAAAACAAACAAAATCAAAATGTATGAAAAAAAACCCATCGTTAAACTAATTACATGAAACACTAATTTTAAACATTATTAACATTATCTTTTTATTATCTGTAGTTGTAATGCTAAAGTGTCTATTTAGATTAGGCCACTTTCAGCACCACATCGTGGACAGCGCCATAGTGTAGTCTTGCCAGGTTAAATTAGACAGTAAGGGTCAAACTATTTAGTTTCATTAGCTAAATCAAAACCATGCCAACAGAATAACTAGATTTTTAAAATAACATTGCTACTGCTGTTCTTTATTTTTATTTTAGTATTTTTCCACAAAAGTTTTGAAAAAACACTTTCTGCTAAATTTAATCTGTTGTGATTTTATTTGTAGTGCTCGTTTTAAACTCACAGGGACGCTGTTTGTCAATGTAGCACGTTGTCTGTGTGTATTTCTAACCCTGCACCATCATCCCATATTCACAGTGAGAGAGGAAAGGAGAAAACGCTTTCAGATCGCTTATTATCGTCAAGTGTCTTGAAACCAACGCGACATTTTGTACTTACGGTGATTAAAGTATTTTGAATGTACTATTTTCCCATTACAATACGCCTCTTCGAAATCGTTGGGAACCTTTTTTTTTCTCTCTCTGTGGTTTGTCGGTGATATCGAGGGAAAAAAATGCATTGTGTCGTGATATGGTATTCGGTATTGTTTTCCGTCGTCCTGCTTCATTCGGCACGAGGACAAGTCAGTTACTCCATTCCAGAAGAAATGACTAAAGGCTCAATTGTGGGAAATATCGCGCAGGATTTGGGCTTGGATTTACAAAGACTAAGGTCAGGAAAAGCGCGCTTATATACAGGCGACAGTACTGAATACATTGGTCTCAGTAAAGACACTGGCTTGCTGCTTATCAAAGAGAAAATGGATCGCGAGTCTCTTTGTGCAAAAACGACCCCATGCGCTTTGCATCTTCAGCTGATTTTGGAAAACCCCATGGAATTATACACGATTACGGTTGAAATCACGGATATAAACGATAATCCACCCACTTTCCAGAAAAAGCGAATTCAGTTTGAAATCAGTGAATCGGCTGCAACAGGCGCGAGATTCTTGCTGGAGGGAGCCGTGGATGCCGACGTAGGAGTTAATGATCTTCAAAGCTATTCTCTTAAACCAACTGATAATTTTGTCCTTGAACTGCACAGTCAGCCAGACGGTGATAAAAGCGTCGAAATGGTTTTGCAGAGATCACTTGATAGAGAAAAGAAAGTAGTGGTTACATTATTGCTAACCGCTTTTGACGGTGGTGATCCGCAGTTATCGGGAACTGTTCAAATAGATGTTACTGTACTCGATGCTAATGATAATGCTCCTGTCTTTACGCAAAAGGTATATAAAGCCATATTAACTGAAAATGCAGCGAAGGGGTTTAAATTGACCACATTCAGTGCCACTGACGCAGATGACGGATCTAATGGTCATGTGACATACTACGTTGCAAGCAAAGATGATATTGTGCGAAATATGTTTATTATTGATCAGCATAGTGGCGAGGTAACTTTAAATGGCTTCGTTGACTTTGAAAAGGCAAGTCACTATCAGATTGATATTCAGGCTAAAGATCAAGGGGGGCTTTCTGATTCCTGTAAGATGATTATTGATGTGTTGGACATTAATGATAACAAACCAGTGATAAGCTTACTCTCTATATCAAACTCTGTGTCTGAGGACTCCACGCCTGGAACAGTTGTTGCTATGATGAAAGTAGATGATACAGACTCAGGTGTGAATGGCCAGATTCATTGCACGATAAATGACAACATTCCATTTGCTCTTATATCATCATCCAGTAATTTCATCAGCCTGCGTATAGAGCAGCAACTGGACAGAGAGAGAGATGCTGAATACAATATCAGTGTCACATGCTCTGATCAGGGGGTGCCTGCGCTCTTCAGCAGTGCCTCTCTGTCTTTACAAATATCAGATGTGAATGACAATGCTCCTGTCTTTGAGAAAAGTCACTATGAGGCATGTGTGGTGGAGAATAACACACCTGGTCTCTCTATATTTACAGTTAAAGCCAGTGATGCTGATTGGAATCAGAATGCCCGTGTTTCTTATATTCTAGAAGACAGCACTGTTAATGGAGTCTCTGTCTCATCATATGTGTCAGTTCATCCTGACAGCGGACTGATTACAGCTGTGCACTCTTTCGACTATGAACAGCTGAAAGATTTCCACTTCCGAGTAAAAGCACAAGATGGAGGCTCTCCTCCACTCAGTAGTAACGCGACAGTAAAAATTACTATTCAAGATCAGAATGACAACACTCCTCAGGTTCTGTATCCAGTACAGACTGGTGCTTCTGTGGTGGCTGAGATTGTGCCTCGTGCTGCAGATGTTGGATATCTGGTCACTAAAGTGGTGGCTGTTGATGTGGACTCTGGACAGAATGCCTGGCTCTCCTATAAACTACATAAAGTTACAGACAGAGCGCTGTTTGAAGTGGGTTTGCAGAATGGAGAAATAAGAACTGTGCGACAAGTGACTGATAAAGATGCGGTCAAACAAAAACTGACGGTTGTTGTGGAGGATAACGGACAGCCCTCTCGCTCAGCTGTGGTCTCCATTAACGTAGCTGTAGCTGACAGCTTTCCTGAAGTGCTGTCAGAATTCACAGACTTTACGCATGAAAAACAATATAATGACAGCCTGACTTTTTATTTAATCTTGGCTCTCACAGTGGTCTCCCTGCTCTTCATAGTCTCAATTACTTTAATAATTTCAGTGAAAATCTACAGATGGAGGCAGAATAAGCTATTTTATAAATCTGGGGCAAATCTACCTGTAATTCCATATTACCCTCCAGTCTATGCAGACGGCACATTGCAGCATGTGTATAATTATGAAATGTGCGGGACCACTGATTCAAGGATGAGTGACATGAAGTTTATCAGGCCCTACAGTCAGAACACACTGGTGAGCCAGAGTCGTTTGGGAACAGTTCAGAGAGAAAAGAAGGAGCAGGAGGTTGACGACCTGACTTTAGAGGTGAGACCTTGTTTGATGTTTTAAAATCATCTCATCATCTCATGGAGACCAGAGAGTGTTGTACTTCTATAATGTGTGTTTCAGACCTTGATATCATGTACTCACTATTATCCTCTACAGTTTAAAGAGGTCACCCCCCTCACCCACCCATGACTTAAGAATTGCCAGAAAAAGAAAATATTACATGAATATGTAAATCATAAGCTAACAATTAACAATAAATAAACAGATCAGGCAGTTTGCATGTGCCTGTTAGTTACTCTCACAATTGTCTAAAATGTTCGCTCATACAGTGGATCCAAAAAGTATCTAGACACTTGTCAAAATTAAAAAAGCAAATGCTTTATAAAACAAAATATCAAAACAACTTGCATTTACATCAGTCAAAATATTTCACAAAATGTTCTTTCTTTAGTTTCAAAATATGAAGCAATAAATAAAAACCAGTCATCTAAATATGAAAGATAACATGTGTCAAAGTACAGTTCATTCTGTGAAGCATGCTAGCATAAGTTTGCTGAGTTTGCTTCTTTGCTCAGACATGATACTTAAAGTATTTATAAGGTGAATATTTTAAAATATTTTTTTTTTATGTTATATAAATTTAAAAAATTGTGCTGGATCACGTTATACGCATTTTGTAATTTAATATGCATTTATTTGATCACAAAATAAATTATAAACCAGAAGTGTTCTATAAGTAGTTTATATTTTTACTCAGAGTCTTACAAGTTATGTGCATAATACAAGTACGTAACGCATGATTTTATATATAGGATATTTCACTTTTTTTTTTTTTTTAATCCTTAATATTTATTTCCATTAAATGACTTTTGTAGTGCCGTATTTGGGCTCTAAGTGCCGCTGTTCAACCTATATTGCCTTTCTGGTGTGTGCTTTTAGCCCTCCCTTTAACGAAACCCAAAGCAATGGCATAATTCAGATAGGGATGCTACATAACAGACCACCATCAGATTCATTTCCAGGTTCTTTAACACGAACGAAGACGCAATTTGCTGGAAACATATTTAATCGCACATTTTGCTTTTTTGAATGCTTTTGCTCTGTCTTTGTTGATCAAAAATGGAGTCGGGAGGAAAAGGCTGGCGTTATGGGTCGTTATTCTTCTATACAGCGTGTGCGTTGGCTTTATTTTCCCCTCGCGTGACCGGACAGATTCGTTATTCTATACCTGAGGAAATGCCAGTGGGCTCGTTTGTTGGAAATATTGACTCGGACCTTGGGCTTGAGCCGAAGAGGCTGATTTCAGGAAAAGCGCGTGTTTTCACCGCAGACAGCAGTGAGTACATTGGACTGGATAAGGAGAATGGGCATCTGGTTGTTAAAAACAAAATAGACAGAGAAGAGCTATGCGGAGAGGTATCTGCCTGTAGTGTGAGTTTTGATGTCATTTTAGAAAATCCGATGGAGCTTTATCGAGTTAGTGTTGACATACAGGACATAAATGACAACAGCCCCGTCTTTCCGAAATCTAAAATCGAGCAAAAAATAAGCGAATTGGCGGTTTTAGGTGCGCGATTTCCATTAGAGAGCGCAATAGATCCAGATGTGGGAGTGAACACGCTACAGAAATATACTCTTCAACCCACCGATCATTTCAAGCTTAATGTTCAGAATGGCGCTGGTGGTAACAAAAACGTCGAGATGGTTCTTCATTCTCCTCTTGATAGAGAAAAGAAGCAGCATCATAATCTGATTCTAACCGCTTTAGATGGTGGAAAACCACAAAGGTCCGCAACTGTGCAGATTAATATCATTGTTCTAGATGTCAATGACAACGCACCTGTGTTTAGCCAGGCGTCTTATAAAACATCAGTTGTTGAAAATGCTCCTAAAACTACAATCGTGACTAAAATCAGTGCGACCGATGCTGACGAGTCTAGTCACGGCATTCAATATAATTTTGAGCACGTGACATATACGGTGAAAGCTTTGTTCTCCATAGATGCGGATTCTGGGGAGGTTAAAGTCATAGGCGATATAGATTATGAAAAACACAAGCAGTTTACAGTCAAAGTCAAAGCTTCAGATCACGGAGGTTTGACTGACTCGAGTGAAATAATTATTGACGTCATTGACGTAAATGACAACGCACCAAAAATTACAATAATGTCTTTTTCTAGTGCAGTATCTGAAGACGCAGCACCTGGAACTGTTATAGCAATGATAAATGTTCAGGATCTGGATTCAGGTGACAACAATAAGATTACATGTTCAATTGATTTAAACTCTCCATTTAAAATCGTATCCTCCTTAACTAATTATTACAACCTGGTGACAGACTCAGAACTAGACAGGGAACAAACAGCAGAGTATAATATCACTATAACTGCTGTAGATGGGGGAAACCCACCTCTTTCAAGTAAAGACATTTTTAACCTTAAGATATCTGATGTGAATGATCACACACCTCAGTTTGAGCAGGAATCATATAATGCCTTCATAGCTGAAAATAACCCTCCATCTACAACTATTCTGACTGTTAAAGCAATCGACATGGACTGGGGGCAAAATGCGAAGGTTTCATATTTTCTTATCGACGGAGATTTGAATGGAGCACCTCTGGCATCTTACATCTCCATAAATTCAGAGAGCGGTGTGATCTATGCAGAAAAATCCTTTGATTACGAACAACTGAAATCATTCAAAATGCAAGTCAAAGTGCAAGATGGGGGCTCACCCCTTTTATCCAACAACGTGACTGTAAACATTATAATCCAAGATGAGAATGACAACGCTCCTCAGGTTCTGTATCCAGTACAGACTGGTGCTTCTGTGGTGGCTGAGATTGTGCCTCGTGCTGCAGATGTTGGATATCTGGTCACTAAAGTGGTGGCTGTTGATGTGGACTCTGGACAGAATGCCTGGCTCTCCTATAAACTACAGAAAGCTACAGACAGAGCGCTGTTTGAAGTGGGTTTACAGAATGGAGAAATAAGAACTGTGCGACAAGTGACTGATAAAGATGCGGTCAAACAAAAACTGACTGTTGTTGTGGAGGATAACGGACAGCCCTCTCGCTCAGCTGTGGTCTCCATTAACGTGGCTGTGGCTGACAGCTTTCCTGAAGTGCTGTCAGAGTTCACAGACTTTACGCATGAAAAACAATATAATGACAACTTGACGTTTTATTTAATATTGGCTCTCGCAGTGGTCTCTCTGCTCTTCATAGTCTCAATTATTTCAATAATTTCAGTGAAAATCTACAGATGGAGGCAGAATAAACTATTTTATCAATCTGGGGCAAATCTACCTGTAATTCCATATTACCCTCCAGTCTACACAGACGGCACATTGCAGCATGTGTATAATTATGAAATGTGCGGGACCACTGATTCAAGGATGAGTGACATGAAGTTTATCAGGCCCTACAGTCAGAACACACTGGTGAGCCAGAGTCGTATGGGAACAGTTCAGAGAGAAAAGAAGGAGCAGGAGGTTGACGACCTGACTTTAGAGGTGAGACCTTGACTGATGTTTTAATATAATCTCATCAGACTTCATTTAATAAGAGCCCAGGGAGTATTGCAACACTTTTTGGTTTAATGTCTATAACTCAAACGTTTATGTCATTTTCCCACCTTTTCCCACTACAGCTTAAAGTTGTTTTGAAATCTCTGTCTTCTCCCTAAAAAAACTGTCAATAATTGGAAAAACAACATTGAACAAATGCATAAAAGAGAATAAGAATAAATAACAGACTGTGTGTGGGTTGCTCACTCTCACAGTTGTTTAATGAAGGGCTATACACTGTGTCGTTTTGTGCAGTTTTGTTAGTCTAGTAGAAGTACATTGGAAATGTATTTCTTTTTATTCATTTATATTTTAGTTGAATATTTTGAGGAGATATTATATATAAAATTAGACAAGAGTATCTGCTGAATTAGTTATGTTCTGTAAATTCTTCAGATTTTTAACACAATGTTACAAATGCTGCTCTCACCTCAGGAAGACGATGGTCTTGTATGATAGTGAATTCACCCCTGTATAAAATTAAAGGGATAGTTCACTCAGAAATTAGAATTCTGTAATTATTTACTCACACTCATGTAGTTTCCGAATCTATATGACTTACTTTTGTGGAACTTAAAAGAAAATATTTTGAGAAATGTCTCTTTTTTTGTTTTTATGCCCCTCTCTCTCTCTCTCTCTCTCTCTCTATATATACAGAATTTAAATTTGTAGGGGGAATATCCCTTTAATAAATAGTTAAACTAACAGTGTTACAACCCTGTACTACAACAGTACCCTGTTTGAGGTTCTCAGATTTATGAAGCATGTGTCACAATCCTCTTTCCCTTCTCACACTTTGATCTTTTAAGCTGTGGCATCTTATCAGAATGCATAACCTCATATATGGTTTCTTTAACTTTTTTTTAATTTATTTTTATTTAAGTCCTTGATAGTTTTTCTTTTCTTTTCTTTTCTTTTCTTTTCTTTTCTTTTCTTTTCTTTTCATAAAGTGGCCATTCCGTAGTACTGTATTTGGACTCTAAGTGCCGCTGTTCAACATAGTAAGCAAGTGTGTTTTTATCCCTCCCCTTAACAAAACCCAAAGCAATGGCATAATTTCACACATCATAAACGGCTAACCTTGGATGCTACGTAACAGATATCCAAATAACGTTCACCTTCGTTAGTTTCTTTAATCCACACGAAGACGCAATTTGTTGGAAACATATAATTCATAGCACATTTTCCTTTGAATGCTTCTGCTCAGTCTTTGTTGATCAAAAATGGAGTCGGGAGGAAAAGGCTGGCGTTATGGGTCGTTATTCTTCTATACAGCGTGTGCGTTGGCTTTATTTTCCCCTCGCGTGACCGGACAGATTCGTTATTCTATACCTGAGGAAATGCCAGTGGGCTCGTTTGTTGGAAATATTGCCTCAGATCTCGGGCTTGAGCCGAAGAGACTGATTTCAGGAAAAGCGCGTGTTTTCACCGCAGACAGCAGTGAGTACATTGGACTGGATAAGGAGAATGGGCATCTGGTTGTTAAAAACAAAATAGACAGAGAAGAGCTATGCGGAGAGATATCTGCCTGTAGTGTGAGTTTTGATGTCATTTTAGAAAATCCAATGGAGCTTTATCGAGTTAGTGTTGACATACAAGACATTAACGACCACAGTCCTGTTTTTCCGAAATCTAGAATTGAGCAAGAAATCAGCGAATTAGCGGTTCTAGGTGCGCGATTTCCATTAGAGAGCGCAATAGATCCAGATGTGGGAGTGAACACGGTACAGAAATATACTCTTCAACCCACCGATCATTTCAAGCTTAATGTTCAGAATGGTGATGACGGTAGTAAAAACGTCGAGATGGTTCTTCATTCTCCTCTTGATAGAGAAAAGAAGCAGCATCATAATTTGATTCTGACGGCTTTCGATGGTGGAAAACCACAAAGGTCCGCAACTGTGCAGATTAATATCATTGTTCTAGATGTCAATGACAACGCTCCCGTGTTTACCCAGTCGTCTTATAAAACATCAGTTGTTGAAAATGCTCCTAAAAGCACAATCGTAACAAAAGTCAGTGCAACAGATGCTGACGAGTCTAGTCACGGCATTCAGTACTATTTTGAGCACGCGACATCTATGGTCAAAGCTTTGTTCTCCATAGATGCGGATTCTGGGGAGGTTAAAGTCATAGGTGATATAGATTATGAAAAACACAAGCAGTTTAAAATCAAAGTCAAAACTAAAGATCACGGAGGTTTGACTGACTCGAGTGAGATAATAATTGACGTCATTGACGTAAACGATAACACGCCCAAAATTACAATAATGTCTTTTTCTAGTGCAGTATCTGAAGACGCAGCACCTGGAACTGTTATAGCAATGATAAATGTTCAGGATCTGGATTCAGGTGACAACAATAAGATTACATGTTCAATTGATTTAAACTCTCCATTTAAAATCGTATCCTCCTTAACTAATTATTACAACCTGGTGACAGACTCAGAACTAGACAGGGAACAAACAGCAGAGTATAATATCACTATAACTGCTGTAGATGGGGGAAACCCACCTCTTTCAAGTAAAGAAATTTTGAACCTAAAGCTATCTGATGTGAATGATCACACACCTCAGTTTGAGCAGGAATCATATAATGCCTTCATAGCTGAAAATAACCCTCCATCTACAACTATTCTGACTGTTAAAGCAATCGACATGGACTGGGGGCAAAATGCGAAGATTTCATATTTTCTTATCGACAGAGATTTGAATGGAGCACCTCTGGCATCATACATCTCTATAAATTCAGAGAGTGGAGTGATATATTCAGAAAAATTATTTGATTACGAACAACTGAAATCATTCAAAATGCAAGTCAAAGCTCAAGATGGGGGCTCACCCCTTTTATCCAACAACGTGACTGTAAACATTATAATCAAAGATCAGAATGACAACGCTCCTCAGGTTCTGTATCCAGTACAGACTGGTGCTTCTGTGGTGGCTGAGATTGTGCCTCGTGCTGCAGATGTTGGATATCTGGTCACTAAAGTGGTGGCTGTTGATGTGGACTCTGGACAGAATGCCTGGCTCTCCTATAAACTACAGAAAGCTACAGACAGAGCGCTGTTTGAAGTGGGTTTACAGAATGGAGAAATAAGAACTGTGCGACAAGTGACTGATAAAGATGCGGTCAAACAAAAACTGACTGTTGTTGTGGAGGATAACGGACAGCCCTCTCGCTCAGCTGTGGTCTCCATTAACGTAGCTGTAGCTGACAGCTTTCCTGAAGTGCTGTCAGAGTTCACAGACTTTACGCATGAAAAACAATATAATGACAGCCTGACTTTTTATTTAATCTTGGCTCTCGCAGTGGTCTCCCTGCTCTTCATAGTCTCAATTATATCAATCATTTCAGTGAAAATCTACAGATGGAGGCAGAATAAGCTATTGTATAAGTCTGGGGCAAATCTACCTGTAATTCCATATTACCCTCCAGTCTACGCAGACGGCACATTGCAGCATGTGTATAATTATGAAATGTGCGGGACCACTGATTCAAGGATGAGTGACATGAAGTTTATCAGGCCCTACAGTCAGAACACACTGGTGAGCCAGAGTCATATGGGAACAGTTCAGAGAGAAAAGAAGGAGCAGGAGGTTGATGATCTGACTTTAGAGGTAAGATTCTCATAAGTGCTCATTGCAACAGCAGGAGTTTAAAAGCTTGAAGTGCATGCTGTACTCTACTTTCATTTTTTATTTTATTTTTTTAAGATAAACAGCAAGTAATTTACTTTAAAAACCTTATATGTTAGCAGAGGTTGATATGTATTGTTTTGTTTTGTTTTGTGAAACTAGACTGCTAGTTCAGTTTCTCAAACACGTCACAATATTGGTGCACAGTGAATACTATTCCACCCACACACGCTCTGATACTCAGTGTTGACACATTTTATCTTTCTCAGGCTTTCATGAAGAGATTATGTGACATTTATTTAAATATACAGCAATACATGCAATACAATTTTATTACAATGCAAAACATTAAACATTTTTAGTTTTGTGTGGCCACTTTAATACAAAATTGAATACAACATAAAAAAGGAGTTACACTTCTGTGAGATTTTGACGGGTAATTCCGTCATGCAGTTGTCCAGGCTTTAGCTGGATTTGCCATAATAATAGCTTCAATGACTGCTGTTTTTATACTTTTCCCTGTTCAAGTGATTCCATGGAGCTGCAGTTATGTATCAGTATGTCAGGGCTCTATAATACTGCAAATATTCCTCTGCCGTTGCAGCTATTTTTGTGTTGTGATTTCTGCATGTTTAAAACATTGAGGTGTTTTCTAAAAAGGCATTGATTGATACAGAATATGTGCATTTTTACCACATTTATCAGTTTTGAACATGTGCTACATTATCTGAAACACAATCAAAATTACTCATTAGGTCATAGTACTGTCCATAATCTGTATCAATTCAATTCAATTCAAGTCAAGTTTATTTGTATAGCGCTACCACGGGATGTCAGTCCCGTGGCAGAAACAGAGAAACAAATAGAGACATAAATAGCGTAGCTGCTGTTCCAACCAAGGAAAATTAATTTGTTTAACCCAAGCTAAAAAATAATAATGCGCATTTGATCAGATATAACTGCAGTACAAGATTATGAGATGCATTATTTGAATGCTTGGCCAAAGAGATGTGTCTTTAATCTAGATTTAAACAGAGAGAGTGTGTCTGAACCAGAACCAAATATGCCTGTATCAGAGACAGGCATATTTCTGTCATCAACTGTTTTTCAGATTTATGATAGCCTATTACATTATGAAAACCCAGTTTTGGTGGGCTTTTTAATGCAAACTGTGTTGTTATAAGAGTGTGAAGTTGAATGAAGTGTATAAAATGAGGATATCAAATACTCAATTTACTGCTTGGATTTTCTTTCAGTCTCTGTCAATCAAGTCTCTCTGTCCCTCAGTGCTGAATATAAATCCTGCACAGTGAGCTCTTGTGTGTTATATTGAGAGATACTCATTGCATGCTGCTACAAACTGTCTTTATATGGGAGGGGAAAAAAACAGAAATAACAAACCCTTGCTTCTATCCAAGCTTAAACAGTTACTTATTTCCTATGGAAAGTAAAGGACTGAATGAGCTATTCCTCTGAAGATTTCTGCTTTGCTGTCAGTACCATCATTGTGTATTTAATGCATCCAAATTTTAAATCATCCCCCTTAATCCTCTTAAAGATTCATGATGAGCATCATAGGGCAATTTTACTGATATTACTGCTGCTAAAGGTGTGGGTTCTGCATTAAGCTCTTACAGAAGCTGGGAGTGGCTTCTCTGCAGTGAGCGTGCAGCCAGATATCTGAAACACCATCCAACATCAAATGTGTGTCACAGCTGTAGCACTAATCCTGTCTCTAAGGTCCACTGCCCAGTTCTCATAAATATTACATTTATATTGAAAAAAGAAAAACAATGCCTTGTGGTGTCATTTACCATATGCCAAAAAAAATGTATGTTTCCCAGTTTAGTTGCAGAAAAGTGTAAACTGTAAAACACATTCATATAGTACAATGCATACTTTTGTTTACATTTAATAATTTAAAATTTTAGCTTGAATGATTTCAAAATGGGAGGGGGGATCACAAACAAAATACAGAAGAGTGAACTAGTGTAGTAATTTGTTTATCATAGTGACCTCTTCCTTTGCAGTAAAATGGTGTCCTCACATTACCAACAACTATTTAGTACATAAAGTGATCAGTGCAGATGTACTACAGTGCATTTTTACATCAAATTAGAAGTGAAGGATCAATATGAGTAAAGCTCAGACAGCACATGAGATCTGTGCTGGTGTTTGTGAGAATGCTGACTCTCAGCCAGGGGGGAAGGAGGGGCCTTTTCTCTCTGCAGTGAGATTCTTTGTCCTGTTTTTGCCTCCTCAAAGCTGCTTGTGTCTGTATGTGCCTACATACGAGCTACAAACAGTGATACTGTCAATGTCAAAAATTGTATATTTGTTATTTTAGGGCACACATATTTGCAGGTCCTTACATATGTAATATAAAGGTTTACATGCAGTGCTTAAAAAATTAAGCACAGAGTGCCTCTTATTTTATTTTCCTTTACATGCTTGCTTCTGTTTATTCGGACAGCTTGAACACAACCCACACCACCTACAGATATGCATATCCATACACTCTCTTTCTCTTGTCCCTTGACAACATGCGTTTCTATGACAACAGACTGAGCCAGGCCATTCCATTTCTTCCTTAGGGGGGTGAGGGCTTGTCCATGTTGTTTGTGTGTAATGGGGGACTCTTGAAGTCAAAGAGTCAGTATACCCCCCTTTCTGGCTCTCCCATGCTCCCTCTTGCGCTCAGTAGAAGTGTTTACCATTGTAAGGGTCACCATTATCAATATAGCTTATTTGTTGTAGTTTTTTTGTTTGTTTGTTTTTGTTTTTTAAATTGTACATATTGCACAGTTACCATTGGTAAAAGGATTGATTTTGGCATTTGTTGTGATTGCATACTGCTCATCCTCTTCTCCTTTAGAAGCAGAGATGATAAAACATCTATTCCACCCACAAATAATTATGATTAAAATATAATAATTGATGTATAAATAGTAATATATATATATATATATATATACACTAAAAATACTAACCATGTTTTTGTCTCTTTTTTCTCTCTTCACTTTTGTCTGCTACATTCCACCTCTTCACCTGGCTTTCGCCAACAAAGGTAAGAACAAATTCCCTTTTCTGTTAAAAATGTGTTAATGCCTCTGAAATGCAATGCTTAGTACATATGAACAGTGTCAACGTTTTCTTATTAAATTTTAATTGGAGGAGGCAAATATGTTGTTTTTTTCATATGTAGGGTACAATTGTGCTCAATGCACGTTTGATATTTCTCTCTAAATGATAAACAACAACATCAACACTTGTTTGTTACTATACGCACTGCCAAAAACTTTGTGCAACTAACGAAAATCCCTGAAATGATGATAAAATATTTTAGACAAAATATGTGTTATGATTTTTAGCTGTTCAGTGTAATTCAATATTACATTTTATTACATAAATATTGTATTGCAATATCAAATATAGTTGCATATTGTGACAAACTTTTATTTATCACTACTGCCCCATTATCAATATAGTCTGCCCTGGGGCCTTATGCACAGGATGGGGGGCCTTTATCTACAATGATAGGTGAAAGACCTGTCTAGCTGCCTTTATATTTACTGTATTTTGAATTACACTGTCAGTTAAAATGAAATAAAGAGTAATAATATGACTGTCATATTCATTGAAAGGGGGCTTTTAGCCCTGTTGTACCCAAATGTGTTTGCCTAATATGTTAGCCAGATGTGTATTGCCATTTTGATTCCAAATGCAACACATGAACAACACTCATAGTACAAAGTCCAGTGTCTGGCACACTGTCAGTGCAAAAAACGCAATAACAGAGGAAAAATGTTTTTGTAGCAAAACTGATGCTGTTACAACGAGAAAAAAAAAAACAGGTAAGTAAACAGCTTTATTCTGGATGTTTATTCAAACATCAATTTCTTCTGATGATCCCAATCGACGTAAAAATATTTTTCAGTGGACCTCATGCTGACGTAAGTATTTTGCGAAGATAAAAAGACAAACAGCTTTCCATGTATGGAAAGCTTGGATATAGTGGTTTCTTTTTTCTGAGCATACAAGTGCAGCTGCAGGAATAGCCCGCCTGTGTGGCGCTGTCCACTCAAGTGGTGCTGAAACGCTCACTTCACTCTGGCTGCTTGCGGTCTCCCCCTGCTCATGGTTGAGTCCTTTTTTGCAAGAGGATCATGCAGTAATGTACGGATAAAGAGCATTTGAACCACTAATATGAATGTTAATGTAATTATTTTACTTTTAAAGACGATAATTATAACAAAACGTTAATATTTCTAAAAATGGCAGTTGATCTTATTAAAATGTAGAATCATTATGCGCTTTCATTAATAACCTCCACACAAAGCAATGCACGCACCTGCTCAAACGTCGGTACTCCTGCGCTTATCTCTGTCGCCACATGATGGCACACGCTCATATTATTTTTAAAGCAGTTCTGTTTTAGATAATAGAAGCGCACACACAATAGACACACACACACACACACACGATAGAGTATAGTAGAAGATAATCTTCATCATCATAGATAAAAACAATATATGTATTAATTAAAAAAAAAAAAAAATTATTATTATTATTATTCATATTTTAATCTCTTATTTTTAGACATGTAGTGGCACTGAATCACTCTAAATCACTTTGACTTGCCTTACTCGTACTAGCCCTTTAAGATATTTTAAGAATTTGATTGGTTGAAGATAAATGTACAGTCGACCAATGAGGTACAGACTTAGACAAAGAGATCCACTCCCTCCCACTGCTGTGGCTGAGCTCTTTCTGAGCTCTGAGCACAGCGAACGCATGAAATACTCATTTCTATCAAAAGGACCTCTTACACTTAATAGGAATATGCAATCAATATACTTTCTGGGATTATGTCATTTTGAATATTTTGAAATCTTGAGAAAACGTTGATAAATCGTCAAAAGCTTGGAGCTTTTGAGATGATGGAATGTCTATTCGTTTTGAAGAGAATTTGGTGGTGCTGTGTCTTTATTCTTCCTTGGAGTACAATAGAGGCGCAGATTCGATACACAATTCCAGAAGAGCTAAGAGAAGGATCTGTGGTCGGAAATATCGCTAAAGACCTCGGTTTGGATTTATCTAAGATTATAGATCGTAAACTACAAATAGCAACTGAGACTGGTAAGCAGTATTTCGCCGTGGATGTGGAAAAGGGTGATCTTATTGTGAATGAGAGAATTGATAGAGAGGGTTTATGTGGATACAATGTCCCGTGTGTTTTGCCTCTTCAAGCCGTTTTAGAGAATCCTCTGCAGATGCATCGGGTTGAGATTGAAGTACAAGATATTAATGACAACACGCCCAATTTTAAATCTAATGAGCGTATATTAAATATTCCAGAGTCTATTAATTCAGGAGCAAAATTTCTCTTAGAGAGCGCTATTGACTCAGATGTACAGTCCAATTCTTTAAAATCATACAGTCTGAGCAATAATGAACATTTTGTTTTGAACGTGAAAACTCAAGATGCAGTCAAAATTCCAGAATTGGTACTAAAACAACCTCTTGATCGAGAAAAACAGGCTGTTCATAAGTTAATATTGACAGCAGCTGACGGAGGGAATCCAGTGCGCACGGGTACATGTGAGATCACTGTTGTCGTTTTGGATAATAATGACAACGCTCCTGAATTCGAGAAACCATTTTACGAGACTGTTGTTGATGAAAACGAATCGAGTCATAAAGAAATTATAAGAGTCAAGGCTATAGATTTAGACGAAGGGTTAAATGGAGAGATTGAATATTTCTTTGCAGACCAAACATCAGATACAGCATTGTTTAATATTAATCGACAAACTGGTGTCATCACAGTTAAAGGACAGCTGGATCATGAAAAAGCAAGCCTACATAAATTTGATATAGTTGCAAAGGACAAAGGAAATCCTCAAATGGAGGGCCACTGCAGTGTAAAGATAAAGGTTAATGATGTAAATGACAACGCACCTGATATAATCATTACTTCCCTCTCAAGTCCGATTCCTGAGAACTCCTCAAATGGCACTGTCGTTTCTTTAATTAGTACAAAAGATGCAGATTTAGGAGAGAACGGTAAAGTTAAACTTACGTTGGCCCCTGGAACACCGTTTAGATTAAACCCTACAGCTTCCAATCATTACGTACTACTTACCAACGGTCCTTTAGACAGAGAGACTTATTCTGAACATAAAATTGAGCTGAAAGCAGTTGATGCCGGTTCACCACCGCTATCTAGTGGAAAAACAGTCACAATCGGAATCTCAGACGTAAATGACAATCCTCCAATGTTCGCTGAGAAGTCGTACACGGTTTACGCTAAAGAAAACAGCGCTCATGACTCAATATTGTGCTCAGTCTCCGCCCATGACCCAGACTTAGGCGAAAATGCCAAAATCTCCTACTCCATTTTGGACTCTAAGGTTCAGGACGTTTCTGTATCTTCTTATATCTATATAAACTCAGAAAACGGAAGTATATTTAGTATGCAGTCATTTGACTACGAGAAAATCAAAGTGTTTCAGATCCTCGTTCAAGCTAAAGATCATGGCTCTCCATCTCTGAGCAGCAACGCCGCCGTTCATGTGTTTATTTCGGACCGGAACGACAATGCACCTGCTGTCATTTACCCGTCCACATCCATGGGGTCTGTCTCTCATCAGAGAATGCCCCGTTCTGCTAAAGCAGGACATCTCGTTACTAAGGTAACAGCAGTGGACGCGGACTCGGGTCATAACGCCTGGCTGTTCTACAGGCTCGCGGAGGCCACGGACGCGTCTCTGTTCAGTGTCAATTTACATACAGGAGAGGTGAGGACTAAACGCACTGTTTCAGAGCACGACGACTCCTCTCAGAGACTGCTGATAGAAATAAAGGATAATGGAGAACCGATCCAGTCCACCACAGTCACAGTGGAAATACTGATAGAGGACAGCTTTCATGAGCCCATCTCAGACTATAGAGAGAAAACTATTGAGCCCAACAAAAAAACTGGCAAAATTACATTATATCTGATCATCTCTTTGGCTTCAGTGTCCTTGTTGTCTTTGGTGACGTTTTTCATCTTACTGGTGAAATGTGCACGAGGCAGTAGAAGCTGCTGTATCAGGAGGACAAACTCTGAATACAAGAACCCCAACAGAAACCTGCAGATCCAGCTCAACACTGACGGGCCCATTAAGTATGTGGAGGTTCTGGGAGGAGACATGATGTCTCAGAGTCAGTCCTTTGGCTCCTATCTCTCTCCAATGTCAGAATTCAGTGATCTCACCCTCGTTAAACCCAGCAGCACCACAAACTTTACAGACACACTAAACGTGCTTGATGCGTCATTACCAGACAGCGCGTGGACGTTTGAGAGCCAACAGGTGAGCGCGTGAGATTTTGTATAATATTTTGTATATATTATTAGTTTGCATAATAATATTATTTTGAATATTACAGTTGGCACTACTAATGTCATACGTAGGTGACATTAATTACTCTATCCACATTACAACTTTCATAATCAATAAAAGTAACACTACATTTACATTAAAAGGGCTAGAGCTTTGCAGTGTTAATAGCTTTGATAAAAATGCAATGTTTTGATCATGGAAGCTGGTGATCAAACATTCATACCGATCTCTACACTGATACTTGATACTTTAATGAATGGATACACTCTTCGTTTTGTCATTTGATCCGAATATCATATTCGTATAGAATATACGTGAGATTTAGTCAGTCGAAACAGATGAATTTATCTAAATTGTCTCAGGAAAATAGTGATTAGTGACATTGTATTGTGTTGAATATCGAATTTTGTGTATATTTGTTAATGTAAGGTTTGTGGGCATGTTTTTAGAAAATTTGGAGTAAAAATATCGTTTTTATTTTGAAGTAGAAATAAATAAATACAAAAAAACATATACTGATTGTTGAAAAACAATGGTTGTTTCAATGTAAAGTGAGCTATGAAACAACTGTATATATTCTGCATAGGTGTTGAGCTTGGCTTTGCTCTGCCTCTTTAAGACTGATTCATGTTGTGACTGGAGAGCGCTCGTCCAATAACAGGACCGCACTGCACAAAGGGATCTACTCCCTCCCCCGACATAATAATGCGAACCATTACGCACAGACCTGAGACAAAATCCACTGCACTCGCTGCAATGTATTAAACAACGGAATATAATATGCATTTCTATACATTTTAAAATGTTACGTTATTTTCATGAAGGCTTATAGTCGTAAAATGAATGTCAGGATATTGGAATTAACAATCATTTGTCGTGTTTGGAAATGACTCAAATACAAAGGAGATTTTTGCTTTGGCGGGCGCTGTGGCTGTTGTGTTTCGCTGTTTTGTGGAGAGATACAAAGGCGCAGCTTCGTTATACAATACCGGAGGAGCTGAAGGAGGGATCTGTTGTTGGAAATGTAGCTAAAGATCTCGGTTTGGATGTATCTGAGATATCTAATCGTAAAGTACGGATAGCATCTGAGTCTGGTAAGCAATATTTCAGCCTGAATTTGCGGAACGGCGAGCTGCTTGTGAATGAAGTAATAGACAGAGAAACACTGTGCGGACAAAGCGGGAGTTGTGTGTTACCAGTGCAAGTCATTATCGAGGATCCACTCCAGTTTTATCGTGTCGAGGTGGCCATACAATATTATTGATGTCATTATGTGCAAACACGAATTATTCTAACCACTTTACAATTTACAAATTCACAAACATATTTGCACCATCGATCTAATGCACAAACAGTGCAATTTTTGTTTTTTGTTTTTTTAATATGGAACTTGTAAATAATACTTTAACACTTACTTAATAATAGAATAACACTTAAAAGCGATATTCATGTGCTACATATTTGAGCGTCCATATGCTTATATGCAGCATCTCCATAAAGATTACCTTTTTTTAAAAAATACTGATTTCAGTTTTGCAGTATAGTCTTTCTAAATATCCCATTTATCTGCATTTGCTTTTAAAACGAGTAATTGTGGAGGAAAATAGTCGTTTCAATGCAACATAAAAGAACTGTATTTATTCTGCATGGGTGTTGAGCTTGGCTTTGCTCTGCCTCTTTAAGACTGATTCATGTTGTGACTGGAGAGCGCCCTTCCAATAACAGAACCGCACTGCACAAAGGATCTACTCCCTCCCTAGACATAATACTGAGAACCATTACGCACAGACCTGAGACAAAATGCACTGCACTCGCTGCAATGTATTTAGCTACGGAAATTAATCTGGGATTCTATAAATTTTACTTTTTTAAAAATATTACACTCTTTTTGTAAAGGCTTATAGGCGTAAGATGAATGTCAGGATACTGGAATCAACGATTATTTATCGTGTTTGGAAATGAGGACTCAAATACAAAGGAGGATTTTGCTCTGGCGGGCGCTGTGGCTGTTGTGTTTCGCTGTTTTGTGGAGAGATTCAGAGGCGCAGCTTCGTTATACAATACCAGAGGAGCTTAAGGAGGGATCTGTTGTTGGAAATGTAGCTAAAGATCTCGGTTTGGATGTATCTGAGATATCTAATCGTAAAGTACGGATAGCATCTGAGTCTGGTAAGCAATATTTCAGCCTGAATTTGCGGAACGGCGAGCTGCTTGTGAATGAAGTAATAGACAGAGAAACACTGTGCGGACAAAGCGGGAGTTGTGTGTTACCAGTGCAAGTCATTATCGAGGATCCACTCCAGTTTTATCGTGTCGAGGTGGCCATACAAGATATTAACGACAACTCTCCAATATTCTTGTCGGAAATAAACACAATTGAGGTGCCAGAGTTAACATTAATTGGAGCAAGATTTCGTTTGGAACCTGCTCAAGATCCTGACGCTGGAACGAACTCCGTGCGCACATATGCGCTTAATAAAAATGAACATTTCGCTATGTTCATGAACATTAAAACCGATAAGGATGGAACAAAAGTCCCAGAAATAGTTTTAGAGAAAGCTGTCGACAGAGAAAAACAGTCTGTACACCATCTAATTTTGACAGGTATTGATGGAGGTGATCCAGCGAGGTCTGGAACTATGCAGATTTCTGTGAAAATTGTTGATGCAAATGACAATGCTCCCGTATTTGAACGGGAGTTATATGAGGTTAAAGTTATGGAGAGCACTGTCCCGGGTACAATGATACTGCCTGTAAAAGCTATTGACTTGGATGATGGTGTAAACGGTGAGGCTGAGTATTCATTTGCGGCACATACACCTGGAATAATTAAAAATTTGTTTGCTATTAATCCTGTGACAGGTGAGTTAGTCGTTTCCAAGCATCTCGATTATGAAACAAGCTCCTCATATAAAATTGACATACGTGCCAGAGACAAAGGATCATTTGCAATGGAGGGACACTGTACAATCCAAGTAACTGTTTTGGATGTGAATGATAATGCACCTGAGATTATCATCACCTCCTCACCCAAACCTGTGCGAGAAGATGCGCCCGCTGGGACTATGGTAGCCTTAATAAATGTTAAAGATTTGGATTCAAGCGTAAATGGAAACGTAACACTTAGCATGTCACAGGGCACTCCTTTTAAATTAAAGCCAACGTTTTCAAACCATTACGCGCTGGTGACAGATTCACAATTAGACCGAGAAGAGTTTCCTAGGTATGACATTGAGCTAAAAGCATCAGACTCTGGATCACCTCCACTGATATCCAGCAAACTCATTACAGTTAGTATACTAGATGTCAATGATAACCCTCCTGTGTTTTCTGAACGTGTGTACTTGGTTTATATTAAAGAAAACACCGCTCCGGGATCAATTTTATCATCAGTAACAGCATCAGATCGAGATACGGGAGAAAATGCCAAACTTGTCTATTCAGTTATCGATACTAATACTCAAGGCGTACCCGTCTCTTCGTATGTTTATATAAACTCTGAAAATGGTAGTATATTTAGCATGCACTCATTTGACTACGAGAAAATGAAGGTGTTTCACATCATCGTGATTGCTAAAGATCATGGCTCTCCATCTCTGAGCAGCAACGCCACCGTTCATGTGTTTATTTCGGACCGGAACGATAATGCACCTGCTGTCATTTACCCGTCATACGGGAGAGGTGAGGACTAAACGCACTGTTTCAGAGCACGATGACTCCTCTCAGAGACTGCTGATAGAAATAAAGGATAATGGAGAACCGATCCAGTCCACCACAGTCACAGTAGATATACTAATAGAGGAAGGCGTTCATGAGACAATCTCGGATTATAGTATGAAAACTACAGAAAACAACAACAACAACAACAAGAAAAGCGGCAAAATCACTTTGTACTTGATAATCTCTTTGGGCACCGTGTCACTTTTATCTATGTTGACATTATTTACGTTGATGATAAAATGCGTTAGAAGCAGCATCGGGAGTTCTAGTTGCTGTATCAGGAGGACAGATTCTGAATACAAGAACTCCAACAGAAACCTGCAGATTCAGCTCAACACTGACGGACCCATTAAGTATGTGGAGGTTCTGGGAGGAGCGCACTGCACAAAGGATCTACTCCCTCCCTAGACATAATACTGAGAACCATTACGCACAGACCTGAGACAAAATGCACTGCACTCGCTGCAATGTATTTAGCTACGGAAATTAATCTGGGATTCTATAAATTTTACTTTTTTAAAAATATTACACTCTTTTTGTAAAGGCTTATAGGCGTAAGATGAATGTCAGGATACTGGAATCAACGATTATTTATCGTGTTTGGAAATGAGGACTCAAATACAAAGGAGGATTTTGCTCTGGCGGGCGCTGTGGCTGTTGTGTTTCGCTGTTTTGTGGAGAGATTCAGAGGCGCAGCTTCGTTATACAATACCAGAGGAGCTTAAGGAGGGATCTGTTGTTGGAAATGTAGCTAAAGATCTCGGTTTGGATTTATCTGAAATATCTAATCATAAATTACGGATAGCATCTGAGTCTGGTAAGCAATATTTTAATCTGAATTTGCGGAATGGCGAGCTGCTTTTGAATGATATTATAGACAGAGAAACCCTGTGCGGACAACGCGCGAGTTGTGTGTTACCAGTGCAAGGCATAATCGAGGATCCACTCCAGTTTTATCGTGTTGAGGTAGACATACAAGATATTAACGACAACTCTCCGAGTTTCCTTTCAGACACAAAAATTATTGATGTATCAGAGACCACGCTAGCCGGAGCTAGATTTCATTTAGAGCCTGCGCAAGACGCAGATGTAGGGTCAAACTCTTTGCGAACGTATGCTTTAAATAAAAATGATTATTTTGTCTTACATGTTAAAAATGACAAAGATGGAACTAAAGTCCCAGAAATTGTTTTACAGAAAGCACTTGATAGAGAAAAACAGTCTATACACCATCTGATTTTGACAGGTATTGATGGAGGTGATCCAGCAAGATCTGGCACCACTTAGATTACTGTTAAAGTGTTGGATGCGAATGACAATGCTCCGGCATTTGAACAAGATTTATATGAAATTAAAGTGACGGAGAACTCTGCTCCAGGTACAGTCATTCATATAGTAAAAGCAATTGACTTAGACGATGGAGTAAATAGGGAAATAGAGTATTCGTTAGGATCTCTCACACCAGAAGCAATAAAGCAATTATTTTCAATTGACTCGGATACTGGCCAATTAACCATATCAAAGAGTCTTGACTATGAAATGAGCTCCACGTATAAATTCGACATACGCGCCAGAGACAAAGGAGCACCTGTAATGGAGGGATATTGTAGAGTTCAGGTGAATGTTTTAGACGTGAATGATAATGAACCTGAGATCACCATCACCTCCTCACCCAAACCCGTGCCAGAAGATGCGTCCGCTGGGACTATGGTAGCGTTAATAAATGTTAAAGATCTAGATTCGGGGGTAAACGGGAACGTAACGCTTGGCATTTCACCTGATACCCCATTTAAATTAAAGCCAACATTTTCAAATCATTATGCACTAGTAACAGATTCACAATTAGATCGAGAAAAGTTTCCTAGCTATAATATTGAGCTAAAAGCCTCAGACGCTGGATCACCTCCACTGGTATCTAGCAAACTCATTACAGTTAATATACTAGATGTCAATGATAACCCTCCTGTTTTCTCTGAACGTGTGTACTCGGTTTATATTAAAGAAAACACCGCTCCGGGATCAGTTTTAGCATCAGTAACAGCATCAGATCTAGATACAGGAGAAAATGCTAAAATTGTCTATTCAGTTCTCGATACTAATACTAAAGACGTACCCGTCTCTTCGTATGTTTATATAAACTCTGAAAATGGCAGTATATTTGGCATGCACTCATTTGACTACGAGAAAATGAAGATCTTTCACATCATTGTGCTTGCTAAAGATCATGGCTCTCCTCCTATGAGCAGCAACGCCACAGTCGACGTGTTTATCTCGGACCAGAATGATAATGCACCTGCTGTCATTTACCCGTCCACATCCATGGGGTCTGTCTCTCATCAGAGGATGCCCCGTTCTGCTAAAGCAGGACATCTCGTTACTAAGGTAACAGCAGTGGACGCGGACTCGGGTCATAACGCCTGGCTGTTCTACAGGCTCGCAGAGGCCACGGACGCGTCTCTGTTCAGTGTCAATTTACATACGGGAGAGGTGAGGACTAAACGCGCTGTTTCAGAGCACGATGACTCCTCTCAGAGACTGCTGATAGAAATAAAGGATAATGGAGAACCGATCCAGTCCACCACAGTCACAGTGGATATACTGATAGAGGAAGGCGTTCATGAGACAATCTCGGATTATAGTATGAAAACTACAGAAAACAACAAAAAGAAAAACGGGAAAATAACTTTATATTTGATAATTTCGTTGGGAACAGTGTCACTTTTATCTGTTTTAACATTGTTCACGTTGATTGTGAAATGCGTTAGAAGCAGCATCGGAAGTTCAAGCTGCTGTGTCAGGCGAACCGATTCTGAATACAAGAACCCCAACAGAAACCTGCAGATACAGCTCAACACTGACGGGTCCATTAATTATGTGGAGGTTCTGGGAGGAGACATGATGTCTCAGAGTCAGTCCTTTGGCTCCTATCTCTCTCCAATGTCAGAATTCAGTGATCTCACCCTCATTAAGCCCAGCAGCACCACAAACTTTACAGACACACTAAACGTGCTTGATGCGTCATTACCAGACAGTGCGTGGACGTTTGAGAGCCAACAGGTGAGAATTTTGCTATATTCAGAGCTGTCAATTATATCTGAATACAAATATGTCTTTAAATCGCACTGTGTTTTGCGAGTTCACATGCATATTTATTTATTTTTTTATTCTACACGTATACTATTTGGGCAAAAAAAAAGAAGGAAAGGCAGCTTTGTGTTTTTGAGCGTGCGTGTCTTCATGTGGGCTAAAAGGTGATGAGAACAGTTAATTGAGCAAAGTTCAGCACCACAACTGTGGACAGCAACACGATGACAACGTTAATTGTTTGCTCAAATAGAGTGCAATTTACTTAAGTTGTTCAGATTTGAGATTCTTATCGGTCATTAGTGACCACAGCTAGTAAATTTGGAGATAATAATCGATTTAGTTTGCCTTTTTTTAGATTTCAACGCACCATTTTGTGGATGCATGACTATAATTTCTATAGAAAAAGAGTAACAGATGCTTTTTTATATTAAAAAGTCTTTTTTTTCGTGTAAATTCAGTTCAATATTCAGTATACACACACACACACACACAGACACACAGGTTTCCTTTTCTTGTGACAATACAGAACTAACAGCATAAAACATTTTCAGCAAAAAGGTGCATGTTCGCCTTTAAGAGAGACTCTGTCCTCTATTGGACAGCAGCGCACTGAGCTCAGCGCCAATGAGGTGCGAGACTATACAAAGGGATCTACTCCCTCCCTTAGCAAGAAAGGGCTACAATGAGTGATAGGAGCTGTAGAAGGAGAATAGACTCGCGGTTATGACGCTGATCACCACAAAACCGACCCCTCGATCCAAACGGATTTTCAATTTTAATGAAAGAAGAAAAATTAGGTTTTTGTCTGGATATATGCGAAGCACTCGTTGATGGAAACGTTCAAATTACTGTGGAAATGAGACGCATTCGAGTGTGGAAACAGGCAGCACTTTGGCTGTTTGTTTCTCTATTATGGAATACAGTTGGAGCTCAAATTCGATACACTATACCAGAAGAACTAAAGGAAGGATCTGTTGTTGGAAACATTGCAAGGGACAATGGTCTAGACATTTCTGACATCGCTAATCGTAAGTTACGGATAGCCTCCGATTCTATTACGCAGTATTTCAGTGTGGATACAAGGAACGGTGAGCTGATAGTTAATGGCAGAATAGACAGAGAGGCGCTCTGTGGACAAAGCGCCAGTTGTGTAATGCCATTACAACTGGTTATAGAGAATCCACTGCAGTTATATCGTGTTAATATAGAAATACAAGATATAAATGACAATGCACCGAATTTTCAGACAAAAGACAGCATTTTGAAAATAGCTGAATCAGTAGTTGTGGGCGCAAAATTTCCAATAGAAAGTGCCGAGGATTTAGATGTCGGTAGCAATAGTCTCAAATCCTATGCTTTGAGTAATAACGCATTTTTCCGTTTAAATGTGAAAACACTTGAAGATGGTAAGAAAGTACCAGAACTGATAGTTGATAAACAACTTGATCGGGAGAAACAGTCTGTACATAAGCTCATTTTAACAGCATTAGACGGTGGCGATCCTGTTAAATCGGGAACTATTTTAATAAAAGTAATAGTTCAAGACACTAATGACAATGAACCGAAATTTGAACAATCGCAATATAAAGCATCTGTGCAGGAGAGTACAACATTTGCTTCAAGCGTCTTAACCGTAAAGGCCACTGATTTGGATGAAGGTATTAATGGCGAAATTCAGTATTTTTTCGGTGTACGTACACCAGATAACGTGAGGAAATATTTTAATATCAACGCTGAAACCGGAGAAATTACAGTGATTGGAAAACTAGATTGCGAGTTAACAAAATTATACATCTTTGACGTCTGCGCTAAAGACAAAGGGAGCCCAGAGCAGGAGGGCCATTCTTCAGTGAGGCTGCATATTATTGATGAAAATGACAATATTCCCGAAATCGTTTTGACATCTTTACCTAGCCCAGTGTCAGAGAATGCATCAGTCGGTACAGTTGTAGCTTTAATCAACGTTAAAGATTTGGACTCGGGTGATAATGGCAAAGTAAATCTTACCATCTCCACTCGTTTTCCTTTTAAACTAAAACCAGCATTTGACAATCACTATTCTTTGGTGACTGGCTCACTTTTGGACCGTGAAGCTAATGCAGAATATGACATAGAATTAGTAGCTACAGACTCTGGTGTACCATCTTTAAAATCTACGAAAACTGTAAATGTAAAAATACTTGATGTGAATGACAACCCTCCAGTGTTCTCACAGCTCTCGTATACAGTGTACATAAAGGAAAATAGCCCGCCAGGTGCTTCATTGTTTTCTGTATCTGCATCTGATATTGACCAAGACAAGAACGCAATACTGAGTTATTCAATTCTCGATTTAACTTCAAATCAATTTCCAGCATCATCTTATTTTTATATCAACTCTGAAAACGGAACTATTTATAGCATGAGCTCCTTTGATTATGAAAAAACGAAACTGTTCAGCATTGTAGTGCAGACTAAAGATCATGGCTCTCCATCTCTGAGCAGCAATGCAACTGTTCATGTGTTTATTTTGGACCATAATGATAACGCACCTGCTGTCATTTACCCGTCCACATCCATGGGGTCTGTCTCTCATCAAAGGATGCCCCGTCCTGCTAAAGCAGGACATCTCGTTACTAAGGTAACAGCAGTGGACGCGGACTCGGGTCATAACGCCTGGCTGTTCTACAGGCTCGCGGAGGCCACGGACGCGTCTCTGTTAAGTGTCAATTTACATACGGGAGAGGTGAGGACTAAACGCACTGTTTCAGAGCACGATGACTCCTCTCAGAGACTGCTGATAGAAATAAAGGATAATGGAGAACCGATCCAGTCCACCACAGTCACAGTGGAAATACTGATAGAGGACGGCTTTCATGAGCCCATCTCAGACTATAGAGAGAAAACTATCGAGCCCAACAAGAAAACTGGCAAAATTACTTTATATCTGATCATCTCTTTGGCTTCTGTGTCCTTGTTGTGCCTATTGACGTTTTTCATCTTACTGGTGAAATGTGCACGAGGCAGTAGAAGCTGCTGTATCAGGAGGACAAACTCTGAATACAAGAACCCCAACAGAAACCTGCAGATCCAGCTCAACACTGACGGGCCCATTAAGTATGTGGAGGTTCTGGGAGGAGACATGATGTCTCAGAGTCAGTCCTTTGGCTCCTATCTCTCTCCAATGTCAGAATTCAGTGATCTCACCCTCGTTAAACCCAGCAGCACCACAAACTTTACAGACACACTAAACGTGCTTGATGCGTCATTACCAGACAGCGCGTGGACGTTTGAGAGCCAACAGGTGAGAAACAGAATAATGATTAACTCAACATCAGTACAGACTTGTGATGTATTTTATTTTATTTTTCTCTTTTAGAAACAAAAACATAATTTAAGATGCACACATTATGGTGGACATGCTTGAAAGTTTGTGTGTGTGACGGACGGGGTAACTTGGCTTAAAATTCGCTTCTCTGACATAAATGGATTTCATATTTTACCAAGCATAAGCCATTTTATTTTTTTCTATGAATGCTATACGCACTTTCATGAGATCGGGTTAGCCTACAGCAATTCATTTTACAAATGGGAATACAACGAATTCATGACAATGTTTTACATTCAAGCTACCCGTAAAATGTATAGTGAAAAGTACTTTAAAAGCGTCTGGAATGCAATAAAGTAATTTTAAAGCATTTGCTGCATGAATTAAAAAAAATAGGCTAATAAATAATTCACATATCAGACAAAATTGCGTTGCAGAAAATCCTTTAAATTTTAAGGTATTCAGAACAGACCAAAATAAAAACCTGAAAATGTAAGCAGCTATATAATTATAGGACAACGTTTTACATATATCCCATATAGTTTGTGTTTTATTTTTTAATTGTACGGAATGATAAAATAAAACGCAAATTACAATCGGGCCGGTTTTAGGCTTTTCCTTATTTTAATATTTTAGACATCCATCAATTATGGTGATGAAAAAAATGACTGGCCATCTCCTCATTGGATGTCCCAGAGAAATGCAGGGATTACATAATGAAAGAGTTTATATTTTCGATTTGAATTATTTCGTTTTAAAGTAGTAATTTAAAGCTTTCTATATATTTTTATCATGTCTGTGAGGCAATTCGCGGAGTTTAGGTTCATCATTGTGGAGCGCTCCTGCTCAAGACCGAGACTGCAGAAAGCATTTGTTTTCTTTATTTTATAAAAGCACAACGTTTTGTTGATATTGTGAGTGCACACAAATAAAACTAGACCCTTTACAGTTTAGAATGATGTATTACTCTTACCTTTATGAGCAAAAATAACTGCGTATTTGAAGTTGTTTCCACTGTTAGGAAGAAAATGCAAGTGATCGCGCTGGTGCCCCCATGTCCTGCAGAGCGCGCTTCAGCTTCCACTCTCCGCACAAACGATTGGATATGCGTCTAACAGCGCACATTTATCTAGGTTAAACATTTAAACTAACATTGTGATATGCTTGAACTGTTTTATATATAGATTTTATTTTAGGCAAGTCGTGATGACTTGAGAAGGCTAAACTGATCAAACATATAGAGGCTATGATCAATTCACTGTCTGCCGCTGGCCGCTTGGTCGTTACTTAAAAAAAAATAAACTTACATTTAACGAACAAAAAATGTTCCAAACGTTTTTCTAAATTAACCATATATGTATATTACCAATTTGTTGAGTTTTAAAACATGTTACACATTCGTTCACAATTGTTCTAATAATCAGGGCCGCTGCTGGCCCAATGGGTGCCCTAAGCAGAATTGTATTCTGCCCCCACCCCCAAATATTGTGGATGTAAAAAAAAACAAAAACAAAAACACCTACTATAGGGGTCAAAACAGAACTTTAATAAAATATAAAAGTAAATAAATAAATAAATTGTAATTATATTGTATTACAAATTACAATTGTAGCACTAGACAGTTACCTATGGCTATTGTTTTATTAATACAGTTGTCCGATTGATTTTAGTCTCAAGCATTCAGAATTATGATAATCAGTTTATTGCCAAAGCATGGCATTTCAGGATACAAGCAACAGTATCCAGCAATATCCAATATATTTTGCTCATTTGAAGGGACATTTCTTCCCTTTTTATTCTTCATCTGTTCACCTGTCATGTAATAAACAAACAAACACAAACATGTTTGGTGTCTACTGGAAGCATCACAGATCAGAATCTTTGTGAGAATAATGACTTACAACAGAGTCAGTCCTATTAATACAAAGCAGGGCTGCTAATGGGTGCCCTCAGCAGGATTGTATTGTTGTGCCCCCCTCCCTCAAATATTATGGAAGTAAAAAAATAAAACACCTACTATAGGGGTCAAAACAGAACTTTAATAAAATATAAAAGTAAATAAATAAATAAATTGTAATTATATTGTATTACAAATTACAATTGTAGCACTAGACAGTTACCTATGGCTATGATTTTATTAATACAGTTGTCGGATTGATTTTAGTCTCAAGCATTTAGAAATCACGCAAAAGAAAACTAAGCAGTTTTACTACGATAAAACCCTGGTTAATTTTTTGTAAGGGTTGTGATGTCCACATGTTTTTGTTGAAGAAATTGAGGCTGTCGTATTTCTTTTGCAAAAAGGTGGCCAAAAATTAAAGATTAAGTGGATATTTGAATTAAATGTTTGGTCAGTATTAAAGGACTTGATCGTCCTTTAAGTGTAACAACAGCAATTACCAGGCCTTTGGCTCCCTTTGCAAGCATTTGTAATAATAAATAATGTACATCAATTGTTTACTTTGTATTACATTATGTATTTTAAAAGTGTTAGTCAATGAAACCACTTAATAATTAATTAACCAATCATTATTGCCTCATGTTTTATATAATGCATTTCAAGTAATGTTAAAGGCTGTTGTTGGCTTAGGTCTGATTTTATAACCACAAAAAAATATTATCTTAACACTTATTTGTAAACTATGAAGTAACAAAATCATGGTTACTTTGTGGTTACCATCCATGGCTACAAGAACCATGATTTTTGGTTTTATTCGTAAAACCATGGCTAATTTTTGTAAGGGAACATGTAAAGTCAGAGAGAATATTAGATGCGTTGTCGGTGGTTAAATTATCACCGACATTAAAACACATTATTAACGTCAACATCCAAAAAAGTTTCACAGGATTATGTAGGCTACCTGAAAGTGATGCACGGCGCCGGATCGCTCATGTCTTTTCACGACATAGTTGTCCATCAATTATAATCATTTGCATTCAGCCGCAAACATGAGGTGCGAGTTTAAAAAAAAAAAAATTTTAATGAGGTGCCAGCAGTCGCGGGCGCGGATGCGGGAATGGCTCGTCACGTGTGCTTAGCCTACTGCGTTCACCGTAAAATGTATGTTTTATATATATATATATATATATATATATATATATATATGTTCATCTTTAGATTTTTTTTTATGT
>NW_015557134.1:687143-689204 GCF_001515605.1 Sinocyclocheilus anshuiensis | reverse complement strand
TCCATCAATTATAATCATTTGCATTCGGCCGCAAACATGAGGTGCGAGTTTAAAAAAAAAAAAAATTTTAATGAGGTGCCAGCAGTCGCGGGCGCGGATGCGGGAATGGCTCGTCACGTGTGCTTAGCCTACTGCGTTCACCGTAAAATGTATGTTTTATATATATATATATATATATATATATATATATATATGTTCATCTTTAGATTTTTATTTATGTATATGTTAATTTTATATAGAACGAAAGTTTTTTTGAGCAACTGGTATGGTGCCCCCCTGGGAGTTGGTGCCCTACGCGTACTCTGTACTCTGCGTATAGGGAGCGGCGGTTCTGCTAATAATTCCCTTACTGAAAACTACATGCATGTGCAATCATGGTGCCCTACGCAAACTGCGTACTCTGCGTATAGGGAGCGGCGGTTCTGCTAATAATTCCCTTACTGAAAACTACATGCATTTCACATGTGCAATCACATGCTACAATTACATGTGAAGCATGTGCTTTGCACATGAGAAACGTAGGTTTGGAACATTTTCATGATGTCAATTTGTGTTCCATATTTTTCACATGTGATTTTAACGTAACTGCACATGTGAAATCCATGTGGTTTTTCGTTAAGGCTCTTTCCCACTGAATTTTAAGAACAACTAAATTACACTTGCCTGTACCTGTAATGTTCAAATGCTAATACCATGTTACTCGTAAGTTGTTTTGCATGCAGAAGCATCTTCCCCTCTAAGCAGATGAGAAAAGTCTCAGACTCACTGCATTGCATATTTTAGAGCATAGTTGTCCACTAGATGCCGTAACACAAACAACAGACGGCTGGTTTTGCCTTTAAGAAACAGCAAAGCATCTATTGGATGAGTGAGCGTTGAGCCCTGTACCAATCCTGCTTCAGACCGTACAAAGAGATCTACTCCCTCCCCCAGCCAGAGGAGGAGTACAATGATTAGAGCTGTAGAGCGAGAGAAAACATGAAAGCTTCATGAGGCTGATCACCACAACGAGAACGGGCTGAGTACACGTTTATTTGAAAATGGAAAATAACATTCGGTTTTTATAAGCATGTAAAATGAAGATTTGTAAATGGGAATAACAAACGCGGCAGAGAAATGAGGAGGATCGGAGGGTGGAAATGGGCAGCGCTTTGGCTGTTCGCGTTCTCTCTACTGTGGAATACAATTGGAGCTCAGATTCGCTACACAATACCCGAAGAGTTAAAGGAAGGATCTATAAAATTAAAGATTAAGTGGATATTTGAATTAAATGTTTGGTCAGTATTAAAGGACTTGATCGTCCTTTAAGTGTAACAACAGCAATTACCAGGCCTTTGGCTCCCTTTGCAAGCATTTGTAATAATAAATAATGTACATCAATTGTTTACTTTGTATTACATTATGTATTTTAAAAGTGTTAGTCAATGAAACCACTTAATAATTAATTAACCAATCATTATTGCCTCATGTTTTATATAATGCATTTCAAGTAATGTTAAAGGCTGTTGTTGGCTTAGGTCTGATTTTATAACCACAAAAAAATATTATCTTAACACTTATTTGTAAACTATTTGAAGTAACAAAACCATGGTTAATTTGTGGTTACCATCCATGGCTACAAGAATCATGATTTTTGGTTTTATTCGTAAAACCATGGCTAATTTTTGTAAGGGAACATGTAAAGTCAGAGAGAATATTAGATGCGTTGTCGGTGGTTAAATTATCACCGACATTAAAACACATTATTAACGTCAACATCCAAAAAAGTTTCACAGGATTATGTAGGCTACCTGAAAGTGATGCACGGCGCCGGATCGCTCATGTCTTTTCACGACATAGTTGTCCATCAATTATAATCATTTGCATTCAGCCGCAAACATGAGGTGCGAGTTTAAAAAAAAAAAAATTTTAATGAGGTGCCAGCAGTCGCGGGCGCGGATGCGGGAATGGCTCGTCACGTGTGCTTAGCCTACTGCGTTCACCGTAAAATGTATGTTTTATATATATATATATATATATATATATATATATATATGTTCATCTTTAGATTTTTTTTTATGT
>NW_015557134.1:668146-685133 GCF_001515605.1 Sinocyclocheilus anshuiensis | reverse complement strand
TCCATCAATTATAATCATTTGCATTCGGCCGCAAACATGAGGTGCGAGTTTAAAAAAAAAAAAAATTTTAATGAGGTGCCAGCAGTCGCGGGCGCGGATGCGGGAATGGCTCGTCACGTGTGCTTAGCCTACTGCGTTCACCGTAAAATGTATGTTTTATATATATATATATATATATATATATATATATATATGTTCATCTTTAGATTTTTATTTATGTATATGTTAATTTTATATAGAACGAAAGTTTTTTTGAGCAACTGGTATGGTGCCCCCCTGGGAGTTGGTGCCCTACGCAAACTGCGTACTCTGCGTATAGGGAGCGGCGGTTCTGCTAATAATTCCCTTACTGAAAACTACATGCATTTCACATGTGCAATCACATGCTACAATTACATGTGAAGCATGTGCTTTGCACATGAGAAACGTAGGTTTGGAACATTTTCATGATGTCAATTTGTGTTCCATATTTTTCACATGTGATTTTAACGTAACTGCACATGTGAAATCCATGTGGTTTTTCGTTAAGGCTCTTTCCCACTGAATTTTAAGAACAACTAAATTACACTTGCCTGTACCTGTAATGTTCAAATGCTAATACCATGTTACTCGTAAGTTGTTTTGCATGCAGAAGCATCTTCCCCTCTAAGCAGATGAGAAAAGTCTCAGACTCACTGCATTGCATATTTTAGAGCATAGTTGTCCACTAGATGCCGTAACACAAACAACAGACGGCTGGTTTTGCCTTTAAGAAACAGCAAAGCATCTATTGGATGAGTGAGCGTTGAGCCCTGTACCAATCCTGCTTCAGACCGTACAAAGAGATCTACTCCCTCCCCCAGCCAGAGGAGGAGTACAATGATTAGAGCTGTAGAGCGAGAGAAAACATGAAAGCTTCATGAGGCTGATCACCACAACGAGAACGGGCTGAGTACACGTTTATTTGAAAATGGAAAATAACATTCGGTTTTTATAAGCATGTAAAATGAAGATTTGTAAATGGGAATAACAAACGCGGCAGAGAAATGAGGAGGATCGGAGGGTGGAAATGGGCAGCGCTTTGGCTGTTCGCGTTCTCTCTACTGTGGAATACAATTGGAGCTCAGATTCGCTACACAATACCCGAAGAGTTAAAGGAAGGATCTATCGTTGGGAATATCGCGAAGGATCTTGGTTTTGACATCTCAGATATCGCCGAGCGTAAGTTACGAATAGCATCGGAGTCGAATAAACAGTATTTTAGTGTGGATTCAGGGAAGGGTGATCTGGTAGTTAATGGCAGAATAGACAGAGAGACGCTCTGTGGACAAAGCGCCAATTGTCTAATGCCACTGCAGATCGTTATTGAGAATCCATTACAGTTATATAGCGTAGAGATAGAAATACAAGACATTAATGATAATGCACCAATTTTCCATAATAAAAATGCCACATTAAAAATACCTGAATTGATTGCTCCAGGGGCACGATTTACCCTTGAAAGTGCTGATGACCTCGATGTTGGCAGCAACAGCTTAAAGACTTACTCACTTAGCAGTAACAATTTTTTCCGTCTTAATGTAAAAACTCTAAAAGATGGAAGAGTAGTATCAGAACTTGTGATTGAAAAAAATTTAGACAGGGAGAAACAGTCTATACATAATCTTGTTTTAACAGCCCTGGATGGCGGTAACCCAGTCAAGTCTGGCACGTTTGTATTGCAAATAATTGTCCAAGACATCAACGACAACGAACCACAGTTTGAAGTTGCTGCATACAAAGCATCTGTTCTGGAAAGCGCCGTTTCTGGTTCAAGTATGATCAAAATAAAAGCGACCGATTTAGATGAAGGTCCAAATGGTGAAATACAGTATTTATTTAGTGCGCATACACCTGAACATGTAAGAAATGTTTTTAGTGTGAACGCTGAAACCGGTGAAATCACAGTTATTGGAAAACTAGATTACGAGACTAAACAAATGTATACGTTTGATGTGTGTGCTAAAGACAAAGGGAATCCAGAGCTCGAGGGACAGTCGTCGGTTCAAATAGATATCATAGATGAGAATGACAATCCTCCAGAGATTATACTGACATCTTTACCGAGCCCTGTGCCTGAAAATGCAACGGTGGGAACTGTAGTGGCTCTGATTACCGTCAAAGACTTGGACTCCGGTATTAACGGCAAAGTAGAGCTAACTGTCTCTCCAGATGTTCTTTTTAAATTAAAACCTTTTCATAATCATTATTCACTAATAACTGACTCATTATTAGACCGCGAGGTTCATTCTGAATATAATGTAGAAATACTGGCTATGGACTCTGGTGTTCCACCTTTAAAAACTATGAAGACGGTAAATGTTAAAGTACTTGACGTGAATGACAACCCTCCACTATTCTCACAGTCCTCATATAATGTTTACATAAACGAAAATAATCTGGCTGGTGTTTCATTGTTTTCTGTATCTGCGACTGATATTGACCGGGACAAAAATGCTGTACTCACTTATTCAGTTCTGGATTTAAGTTCAAATCCGTTTCCAGCATCATTTTATTTTTATATCAACTCTGAGAACGGAACTATTTACAGCATGAGCTCTTTTGATTATGAGAAAGTGAAACTGCTCAGCATTGTAGTGCAGGCTAAAGATCATGGCTCTCCACCTCTGAGTAGCAATGCAACAGTTCATGTGTTTATTTCGGACCATAATGATAATGCACCTGCTGTCATTTACCCGTCCACATCCATGGGGTCTGTCTCTCATCAGAGGATGCCCCGTTCTGCTAAAGCAGGACATCTCGTTACTAAGGTAACAGCAGTGGACGCGGACTCGGGTCATAACGCCTGGCTGTTCTACAGGCTCGCAGAGGCCACGGACGCGTCTCTGTTCAGTGTCAATTTACATACGGGAGAGGTGAGGACTAAACGCGCTGTTTCAGAGCACGATGACTCCTCTCAGAGACTGCTGATAGAAATAAAGGATAATGGAGAACCGATCCAGTCCACCACAGTCACAGTGGATATATTGATAGAGGACGGCTTTCATGAGCCCATCTCAGACTATAGAGAGAAAACTATCGAGCCCAAAAAGAAAACTGGCAAAATTACTTTATATCTGATCATCTCTGTGGCTTCCGTGTCCTTGTTGTGTCTTTTGACATGTTTCATCTTACTGGTGAAATGTGCACGAGGCAGTAGAAGCTGCTGTATCAGGAGGACAAACTCTGAATACAAGAACCCCAACAGAAACCTGCAGATCCAGCTCAACACTGACGGGCCCATTAAGTATGTGGAGGTTCTGGGAGGAGACATGATGTCTCAGAGTCAGTCCTTTGGCTCCTATCTCTCTCCAATGTCAGAATTCAGTGATCTCACTCTCGTTAAACCCAGCAGCACCACAAACTTTACAGACACACTAAACGTGCTTGATGCGTCATTTCCAGACAGCGCGTGGACGTTTGAGAGCCAACAGGTGAGACAAACTCAGATTTAAAACGTTAATATTTATATACACTGTATACTATTTATACGTATAACGGTGATAAGAGTGCCGGTACTTCCAGTACCTTGGACAGCACCACACGTGTGCTTTCGTCAGAGCAAAGTAACGTTCCTCAAATAGAAAGGTGAGCTATGTTAGTATATGTGCTATATATGAGTTATAGGCCTCTGTGAAATGACTAATATATATATATATATATATATATATATAGTCATTTCACTTTATACTTTTACACATAATAATAACAAAAACAACAACAAGAGAACACACACACACACACACACACACACACACGAAATAACTAATATATATATATATATATATATATATATAGTCATTTCACTTTATACTTTTACACATAATAATAACAAAAACAACAACAACAATAATAATAATAATCAGCATCACATCTTATATACGAAAGAATTCAGAATTATTTAATTATTTAATTAATATTAAAATAAATTAAATTGTACAAAATTATGCAAAAAGCACAAATAAAATATGACCCATGATATATCATACTCTTCTATTGCAAGGTTCTTTGGTGTGAGTTTGACAGCAGGTGCTGATGCTGCGCCTTTAAGAGGCAGTTCTCTTGCTACTGGTTATTGTGATTGTTCTCTGCACCAATCACATGCAAAATTGTACAAAGAGATCTACTCCCTCCCCCACTGACATTACAACGTTCAGTGCAAGCGGAGAGGAGGGATGCTATAATCTCTCCGATAAAATGGATTCTAACATATTTTTGAGACAAAATGGACAAGCGAAATTGTCTTCGTGGTGTGATCCCTAGTTTTTATTAGAACGGTGAATAGTCTGGATATAAAATCAAAATGACAAAGAGGGTGGCATTCAGATGGTGGAGGCATTATTTGCTCTTCTTTTTTCTCTTTCTTCTTTTGTGGAGTACGACGGAAGGACAGACTCGCTACTCAATTCCCGAGGAATTAAATGTGGGCGCTGTTGTTGGAAATATTGCAAAAGATTTAGGTTTGAAAATATCTGAGCTGTATGACCGTAAGTTGCGAATAGCTTCTGAATCAGGTAAGCAGTATTTCAGCGTGGATTTACGAAGAGGAGAGATTGTGGTTAATGAGAGAATCGACAGAGAGATCCTTTGTGGAGAAAACGCAAATTGTCTGTTGCCTCTGCAAATCGTTATTGAGGATCCTTTACAACTTTACAGAGTGGAAGTCGACATACAGGATATTAATGACAATTATCCGCATTTTCAGTCGATGGACAGTGTTTTAAAAATAGCAGAATCCACTGTCCCTGGCATGCGCTTTCCTTTAGAGAGCGCAGTAGACCCAGATGTAGGCAGTAACTCTTTAAAAACGTACACTTTGAGTAAAGACGAATGTTTCAGTTTAAAAATAAAAGATCTTGGAGATGGGCGAAAGGTACCTGAATTAGTACTCGAGAAACCTCTGGATCGCGAGAAGAAACCGATTCATCAGCTGATGTTAACTGCCTTAGACGGAGGGAACCCGTTTAGATCAGGAACGTCTCAAATTAATGTCACTGTTTTGGATATCAATGACAACAATCCCGTATTTGAGAAATTTTTTTACAAAGCGGCTATTTCTGAAAACACTAAAAAGGGCACGAACATTCTTAAAGTTGAAGCAAAAGACTTGGACGAAGGTCCTAATGGAGAAATAAAATATTCCTTAGGAGAGCACACTTCTGATGCGTTGTGCTCGTTATTTCACGTTGATGAGAATACCGGGGAAGTTATTCTAAACGGAGAGTTGGACTATGAAACCACTCCTATGTACAACATTGAGATAAGAGCTAGAGACAGAGGTGTCCCCGAAATGGAGGGCCATTGCACAGTTAAAATAGAAGTCTCGGATATTAACGACAACACACCGCAGATACTGCTTACGTCTAAACCGAGCCCTGTGCGCGAGGACGCGCCTAGCGGGACAGTTGTAGCGTTAATAAGCGCAAGGGACATCGACTCTGGTGACAATGGAAAAGTCAGTCTGCAGACACTGTCTGACCTTCCGTTTATTTTAAAACCATCTTTCTCAAACGAATATTCGTTGGTTACAAACGGTGTTTTAGACCGCGAAACGTTCCCTGAGTATAACGTGGAAATCACTGCATTTGACTCAGGCTCGCCCCCTTTAAGTAGCAAAACAATAATTCCAGTTAAAATTCTTGATGTTAACGACAATGCTCCAAAGTTTTCTGAAAACGTGTATTATGTGTACGTAAAAGAAAATAACACTCCAGGCTCTATTATCTGTTCAGTATCTGCTCAAGACGTTGATGTCGGCGTAAATGGTAAAGTATCATACTCTATTGAGTACCCTAAAAATTGGGATACTCCAATATCTTCGTATATGTACATAAACTCTGACAATGGAAGCATATTTAGCATGCATTCGTTTGACTTCGAAAAAATAAAAGTGTTTGAGGTCAACGTTCAGGCTAAAGATCATGGTTCTCCATCTTTATGTAGTAACGCGACAGTTCATGTGTTTATTTTGGACCATAACGATAATGCACCTGCTGTCATTTACCCGTCCACATCCATGGGGTCTGTCTCTCATCAGAGGATGCCCCGTTCTGCTAAAGCAGGACATCTCGTTACTAAGGTAACAGCAGTGGACGCGGACTCGGGTCATAACGCCTGGCTGTTCTACAGGCTCGCGGAGGCCACGGACGCGTCTCTGTTAAGTGTCAATTTACATACGGGAGAGGTGAGGACTAAACGCACTGTTTCAGAGCACGATGACTCCTCTCAGAGACTGCTGATAGAAATAAAGGATAATGGAGAACCGATCCAGTCCACCACAGTCACAGTGGATATATTGATAGAGGACGGCTTTCATGAGCCCATCTCAGACTATAGAGAGAAAACGATCGAGCCCAACAAGAAAACTGGCAAAATAACATTATATCTGATCATCTCTTTGGCTTCGGTGTCCTTGTTGTGCCTATTGACGTTTTTCATCTTACTGGTGAAATGTGCACGAGGCAGTAGAAGCTGCTGTATCAGGAGGACAAACTCTGAATACAAGAACCCCAACAGAAACCTGCAGATCCAGCTCAACACTGACGGGCCCATTAAGTATGTGGAGGTTCTGGGAGGAGACATGATGTCTCAGAGTCAGTCCTTTGGCTCCTATCTCTCTCCAATGTCAGAATTCAGTGATCTCACCCTCGTTAAACCCAGCAGCACCACAAACTTTACAGACACACTAAACGTGCTTGATGCGTCATTACCAGACAGCGCGTGGACGTTCGAGAGCCAACAGGTGAGACAAACTCAGATTTAAACCAGTTATATTTATACATTCTACATTATTTATAAGTAACTTAGAGAGTGACGCTACTATCAGAACCTTGGACAGCTCCGTGTGCGCTTTTGTCTAAGCAAAGTAACTTTCCTCCAATAGAAACGCATGTTTTTATCCCCACCCCCTTTAACCCTTCTCCTAGACCCGCACAGGCTTGTTGCTCTTAAGAGCTGTATTGTTAGTTTAGAAACTTAGAACAAATGGTGGAGATCATGGATACAAAACAAAACGTGTTTCTCATATACTTAACAACGTCTCGTCGGGTCTAATATATGCATGAATTAAAACCCCGAAGGAGTCTCTAGCTACTAGTGAATATGGAGAGTAAAGAGCTTTTTCAGAGACCTTTGGACTGGGCTGCAGTTTGGATTATTCTTAATTCCTTGTGTTTTGCAACGCACGCTTCGGACCTTTTATATTCTACAGCTGAGGAATCTAAACCAGGAACAATTGTTGGCCACTTGACTAAAGATTTAGGAATGGACGTTCATATAATACTTCTAAGAGATATGCGAATCATATCGGAATCTAATGCTAAGTATTTTGACGTAGACCTGACATCTGGAGCTTTGGTGGTCAAGCAAACAATGGACAGAGAGAGTATGTGCGGAGGAAGTTTACATTGTCACACTCGGATTCAGATTTCTCTTCAGAATCCTTTGGAAATGCACAGCGTTACGGTAGAAATTGTGGATGTTAACGACAACGCGCCACACTTCCAAAGTCGAAACATTTCTTTGGAAATTTCCGAAGCGGCTGCGCCAGGCACGACATTCCGCTTAGAAAGTGCGCACGACCCTGACGTGGGTGTGAATTCACTGCGTTCTTATTTTCTTAGTCAAAACGATTGTTTTATGCTAAAAGTAGAAACTAAAAGCGACGGAAGCAAAATCCCGATTTTAGTCTTAAACAAGCCTCTAGACAGAGAAAAGACGAGCGAATTTAGACTGATTTTAACTGCAGTTGATGGTGGCAGTCCAGAAAAGTCCGGCAACAGTGCCATTTTTATAAATGTTCTAGATGTCAATGACAACGCGCCACACTTTCATAATCCTACAAAAATAATCACGCTTTTAGAAAATTCACCTCATAGAACGTTAGTTACAACTCTTAATGCCTCTGATGCCGATCATGGTCAAAATGGTGAAATAACTTATACGTTTGATAAATACACCCCTGACAACGTGTTCAAACTCTTTAGCGTGGGTTCTATGACTGGTGAAATTAGAGTTAAAGGACTAGTCGATCACGAGCTCGCTAATGTATATGACGTCACTGTTCTTGCTAGAGACAAAGGAATACCTCCCATGGAGGGCTCGTGCAACATCAAAATCGAGATTATTGACGTGAATGACAACACCCCTGCCATCAGCATTAATGTGGTTTCTCCTGTAATCTCTGAAAATGTGAGTTCAGGAACTGTCATTGCCCTAATCAAAGTTAAAGATGAAGACACAGGGAAAAATGGCGATGTGAGCATGCACATCCCTTATGGGTTGCCTTTCAAAATGAGTTCGCCATATAAAGGGCTTTTCACTTTAATGACCGATGGCCTGCTGGACAGAGAGGCCGTGGCTGAATACACCATTGCTGTGACTGCCACAGACTCTGGTTCCCCACCCCGTTCCTCGCAGGAATCTTTTGTGTTACGTCTTTCAGATGTTAATGATAACCCCCCAGTCTTTTCACAGCCTTCCTACTCTGTGGACATAGCCGAAAACAATGCCCCAAATGCTCCCCTTCTGTCCGTGTCTGCCTCAGACCCAGATGTTGGTGAGAATTCCACTGTTTATTTCTCAATTTTAGAGAGTGAAGCTCTTGGTAGGTCTGTGTCTTCATATGTATATATAAACCCAGATAGTGGGCAGATATATGCCATGAGAAAGTTTGATTATGAGCAATTGAATGCTTTTCAATTCATAGTGCAGGTTCTTGATAGAGGAACTCCAGCTCAAAGCTGCAACACTACGGTGCATGTGTTTATTATAGATCAGAATGATCATCCTCCTGTCCTTATATACCCTGCACCCCCATCTGATGGGACGCTGCAGTTTTTGGTACCTAGCACAGCCGGCATCGGACACCTAGTTAATCGCATCACATTCGTGGATGGCGATAGTGGCCACAATGCTTGGTTATTCTACAGCTTCTCGGGGCTTGATGCTGAAATGTTTCATATAGGTGCACATACTGGGGAGCTGCGTACAGCCTGTAAACTTACAGAAGAAGACAGCAAGTCTGTTTTTAGCTTCACTGTGATTGTAAAAGATAACGGCAGGCCTTCTCTCTCCGCTAGCGTGGTAGTTAACATCACCCTGGCTGAGAAAGCTTCAGATGTCTCTTCTGAACGTAGAAGCTCTACCTCAAAAAGTCCAAAAGGGTCTGACCTCACTTTGTACCTTATAATCACATTATCCTTCATTATTACGGTCTCATTCCTGGTTATCATTTTTGTTGTGGTGCGCTGGCTAAGCCACCATGGTTACGTTATGTGCCTCATGCAAAAACTCGGTTTCAAGCACACACCTCGTGAGCACCAACACAATGACCTCCACCTGCAGCTAAATACTGATGGTCCTACTAGATACATGGAGGTCGTGGGGGCCTCCCGGGATTTCAACAAACACACATACACGCATGGTTTCTCCACTATCTCCAGCAGGAGCGACTTTGTGTTTGTTAAGGCCCCACAGAGCACTCTAGGCATGCAACTGTCAAAAAGACTCTTCACTCACTCACTCATGAAGGTGAGATTTTCAGGAAATATTATAGACTACTTTTTAAAAGTTTGAGGTCAGTAAGATTTCTTTAATGTTAGATGAGAAAGAAGTCTTCTGTGCCCACCAAGGCTTTTTTTTTTTTTAATCTAAAATACATTAAAATGGCAATACTGTGAAATATTATTATAATTTAAAGTAACTGTTTTGTATTTTATATATTTTACAATGTAATGTATTCATGTGATGGCAGCCATTACTCCAGTCTTCAGTGTCACATGATAATTTAGAAATAATTCGAATATGCTGATTTGGTGCTAAAGATACATTTATTTTTACCAATGTTGATAGCAGTTGAACTGCTTAATATTTTTGTGGAAACTGAATAGAAGGTTCAAAAGAACAACAAATATGTGAAATATAAATGTTTTGTACAATTATAAATGTCTTTATTGTTACTGTTGTCCAATTTAATGCATCCCTGCTGAACATAAGTATTAATTTCTTTCAAAAATTCTTACTGACGCCAAACGTTTGATGGGTAGTGTAAGCAGTTACTGTCCTTAAGTAAAAAATGTTTGCATCTGTTAATGAAAAAAATGATACACTGTTCAAATATTTGTGGTATGAATTTTACTGTCACCATTTCTCAAAATAATTTTTAGTTAGATGGAAATCATGCTGTGTATGTCATTAATTCAGACTAAGGCTCTAGACACTATGACTCACTTTTTGGACTAAGCACTCTATAATGCCAAGTGTATTAAGAATCAGGCCACAATCTGAGATATTTCTAGACCCAATGACTCAGCAGAGAATTTAACTGTATAAATCTGAGAAGAATTATGACTGAAAATATTGTGTTCAAATGCTCAAGTCAGGTGAGGCAGATTGTTACAGTCATTATGATTTACAAAGTAGAAGCAGTTGGATGCCGTTGTATGCATACAGTTCCGAATAGAAGACAGTCTTTGTGGAATCTATAATAGAGTTTGTAGGATCACAGTGTGATATTGCACATGCTTTGAATGCTGTCTTGCAACACAATGACTCGACTGAGTGTGGGGAGATGCAATAGAATTGTGTGGGATACTAAAGGAAATATGACAAAATGATGAAAAAATCCAAAATGGGTTGAAATTTTAGCCATAATCCTCTTACAGGTGAGCTCATATTTTGTTTGCTACAGACCTATAGCAATTTTGTTTTGCTATTTTGTTTGTTACATGAGTATACTCCTCATGTAAACGCACTCATACGTGACAGCAACATGATTGAAGTTTCAATTATTCACACACACTCTCCCTCAACCTATTTTCTACTTTATGTTCTTCTTTGTTGCTCTGTTTCTCACTACTCCCCTCAACTTATTTTTTCTGTATCAGCAAAGGTGAAGTTTCAGAAAACAGTCCTGAGCAAAAGCAGAGGAAGTGCACCAAATTGTACTCTGCTGTCAATAATTCAAATTTGTGTTTCAGAACTACAACCTTCTATGACAGGATGGAAGGACCTGCGATCCAGGATGGACCAATAGTGAATATGATTCTCTATGCCAAACAAAAGTATTGACAAAACTCTTTTCTTCTTATTTTCAGCAAAAGCCACCTAATGCTGACTGGCGATTTCCCCCAAACCAGAGGCCTGGACCTAGCGGGTGAGTGTTGGATTCAGTTTATGTGTTCAGCAAAACCTATAAATACATTTGAGATTATCCACGTGGTATTACGTACACTGTTTTGTAATAATTTTCATTTAATCTCTCTGATTGGAATGAGATAATAAAAGAACAAAATCTGGGATTACCTGTCAACAATTGAGTGCCTACATTTTTGGTGGCCACTATATTAAGAATTTAGTCAGAGTTGAATAATAGCAAACTATCTAAAATGAACAAATAATAATAATAAACTTTATTTTCTATAGCGCTTTTAAAAGGTACATCTCAAAACGCTTTACACAGATAAAAAGGGATAAAATAAAAATAATAGCAATAATAATAATAATAACAATAAACACCATGCATATAACACAAAGAAATCACTTAAAAGCTATTCTGAAAAAGTGGGTTTTAAGAGCAGATTTGAAAACACTAAAAGACTTAGCCTGTCTGATCTCAATGGGAAGAGAATTCCAGAGTTTTAGTGCACAAGAAGAAAAGGCACAATCACCCATAGAGCGTAAACGAGTAGGGGGACCACTAAAAGACCAGAATCAGAGGAGCGGAGATCACGACTTGGAATATAACCAGTTAAGAGTAGTGACAAAATGTGGCGCCAAACCATGCAAAGCCTTGTAGGTCAGCATAAGAATTTTAAAATCAATCCGAAACCTGACAGGGAGCAAGTGCAATGACTCTAAAACTGGAGAGATGTGCTCATTTGTCCTGGTCCTTGTCAGGATTCTAGCAGCTGAATTTTGAACAGACTGCAGCTCACTTAAGGTGGTTTTAGAAACCCCAGCAAGTAAAACCTTACAGCAATAGATACAAGAAAAAACAGAAGTATTAATCCATTTTTCAGCAACTGACAGGGATAACATGAGGTGGAGTCTTGCAAATACCAAAATATCTAGATTAGAAAATGCAGTAATTTAGTAATGTTCCTTCCTTCAGTGTTAGGTGTTAACTTCAGGTGTGAGATTACCTGTAAATATTTGAGTGCCTACATTTTTGATGGTCACTGTCTATTTAGTCAGCAAGAAGAGTTAAGGAAACAATATTTATAGATAAAATCAACAAATACCAAATTATCTAGAATAGAGTCTGAAATATTTGACTAATTTTCCTTCCTTAAGTGTTTTCATCTCTATATTTAGCCCAGTATCGCCATTTTATGAATATTAAAAATGTCAATGACAATTTACTATAATCGTGCAAAAATAAACCCTGTAAAGAAATTCTGCCAAAGAAATAAAGTCCTGCAAAAATAAAATCCTACAAAACAAATCATGTGAAGAATATCCTGCAAAAGAAATCATATGGGGAAAAAACCCTGCAAATACACCAAATATATTTACATTTACATTTAGTCATTTAGCAGATGCTTTTCAGTACATGAATAAAGTGCAAGTCTAAAAGGGACAAGTTTTTTTTTTTTTTTAAGAATAGAATTAGAATAGAGAGTGCTAGAGTTAGAGGGTGAGTTAAAGATGGAAGAGATGTGTTTTTAGCCGATTCTTGAAGATGGCTAAGGACTCAGCTGCTCGGATTGAGTTGGGCAGGTCATTCCACCAGGAGGGAACATTTAATTTAAAAGTCATAAAAAATATATTATGACAGCAATCATCAGATAAAAACGCGAACCAACTTCCTGTGAGACACAACGTCTTAAGAGTATGTAAGGTTTAAAGGTAAAGGAAACCCAAAGACGTTGTCACCCATCCATGTGCTCTGGTCAGACGCAGGGTGATTGAGTGACAGCTGCATGCTCCTGTGCTTATGTTTCAGCCAACACAGGTTCCACACCCTGCAGCAGAGATGGACTCCATACGAGAAGTCCAGGTAGAGTGAAGGCGAAGAGAAGGCTAGTGTGTGGTAGCGTTTGACTTCACCTGGTGTAGCCTTCTAGTGGAATGTCGTGTTTAGGTCTTTCAGATTATGTGTCCTGCAGCTTCCAGCGACATGCTGTCCAGTCTGTTCCTACACTTATAAATGTGCACACAAATTACATGCAGTTGGTTCATTTGAGGATAAGGCTTTTGGATGTATGTGTATCGCTGATAGCTGTTTGTTGCATCTTGCTCTGCGGGTTGTCATTGCAGTGTGTTTACCTGTGCTTAGTAAACTTGTTTGTTTCGATTTGATTTATTTTGACTTTGTAGAGCCAAGTCTGTGAAGTCTGTCCCTAAAGAGTAGAGAAATAGTTCTGTCCTTATGTATGGACTCTGCTATCAATCTGTTTGTGTGGGCAGAGAAAGAGAGTAAAAATCAACTTTTTAGTCATGCCATTTTGAAACTGAGCAGCCTGTAATAACCCAAATATACTTAAAGTGGTAGTTCACCCAAAAAAAATAAATAATTCTGTCATCATTAACCCATCCTTGTGTCAATCCAAACCTGTATGACTTTATCCTGTCTTCTTTGCGTTTCACAGATTTATTTGAATACAAAAAATAAATAAAAATAAAAATCCAACACACTACTCAAACTTGCATCTTTGGCAAATAAATTTTAGCATTTAAGAAACAAAATCTATGAAATGACAAAAATGTCTACCCAAATGAAAAACACATTAAAAGACTTTAATGTAAGGGCATCATGTACATTATCATAATAATCCTTTGTCCATTTAGCTTATCAGATTATCTTTTTTTTTTTATTATTATTATTTTTTATTTTTGACAGCTTTAATTTGAACGGACAGTCCTCAAAATAACAGAGTAGACAATATCTTGAGGGACAAACTATAAACTTTTATTATAATTGTTTAATTAAATCATTTTAAAGGGGTCCTATTATGCTTTTTCACTTTTTCAACTTTAGTTAGTCTGTAATGTTGCTGTTTGAGCATAAAAAAAGATCTGCAAAGTTGTAAAACTCAAAGTCCAATTCAAAAGCAGATATTTTATTTAACAGAAATCACTTTTCAAAAACTCTAACCAATCACAGCACATTTCGTATTTCAGAAGGCGGGCCTTCATTTGATACAGGAACTATTCGAGCCGTTCATGACAGACTGGGGAGAGAGGTGTTGTAATAATGTAAAATATGTGAAAAATAATTTCGAACAACCTAGTATGAGAGCCTGTTCTAGTACACCCCCAAAACAAAATCAAGACTTTGTAAAAGAGCATAATAGGACCCCTTTAAAAAAAATCTACACTGTAAATACTCACATTTAATGAGTTATTTTTACATTTGCTGATATGTCCGCATGTTTTATAAGCCTGAAGAACATTAATTGACCGAAACGTTGCTAAGCTAATAAAATTCGCAAGGATGCAAGACTGAGTACTGTGCAGGTGTTTTTTAATTTTTATTTTTCAGACTACACTAGACTGCTGATGCATCTGCATATGAATTGGGTGTGCGAGGCACTATATTTTCTATTTAGTATTTTACAGATGAAAAAGAAAGTTTATACAGGTTTGAAATAACATGAGGGTGAGTCAATGAAAAAAAAGGGTGAACTATCTCTTTAAATAATGCTTATTGTGACTTGATTAAAGGTCAAAGTGTATTTGTTGTCAAGCCACATGGTATAAACAGACACAACTGTATTCTGATCAATGCATCTGTTTTTTTACTTCATGTCTACCACTGCTTCTTCGACTTTAGCCTCCATTTTCTGACTGCACTGTCCTGCCCTGTCACACAAAATGGCTGTCTCAGCTAATAAACTCGGTACATTTATGCTAGCAAACGTGGTGGCTGCTGTTCTTATTTATGTGTGAGAGGAAAAATGCGAGAAAAAAGCACCATGAATGTGTTTGAGTGTATGTTGAGTCACTAACCCTGTTCTCTGTCATGTAGGGCTGGAGCTCGTCCTGATGAGGCAGGTGCCAGCGCTGGTGTGATCGCAGGAACAGGACCGTGGCCCAACCCCCCTACCGAAGCTGAACAGCTCCAGGCTCTGATGGCAGCAGCGAACGGTGAATCTCAATCTCACTTATTATTCCCTCTTTTGTAAAAGGAGAGCAAATAAGAGAATGCGGAGAAAGCATTAGCACAGACTTGAACCAGAAATAAAAGCATAGCCAACAAGATAAACATTTTGCTTATAAAGCGAAAATTTTCTCTGCCAGAGATATCCTTCAGGCTTATCAGCTTTACAAGCTAAATTTTCATGATAATCTTGCTGGTTAAGCTAATTAAGGAACCCGTTGGGGGCAAATCAGCCCACCAGCATCCAAAACACAGCAGGGAAGTCTGTCCACATATATGTGACCCTGGACCACAAAACCAGTCATAAGGGTCAATTTTTCAAAATTGAGATTTATACATCATCTGAAAGCTGAATAAATAAGATTTCCATTGATGTATGGTTTCTTAGGATAGGACAATATTTGGCTGAGATACAACTATTTGAAAATCTGGAATCTGAGGGTGCAAAAAAATTAAATATTGAGAAAATCACCTTTAAAGTTGTTCAAATGAAGTTCTTAGCAATGCATATTACTAATCAAAAATTAAGTTTTAATATATTTACAGTAGGACATTTACAAAATATCTTCATGGAGCGTGATCTTTACTAATTATCCTAATGATTTTTGGCATAAAAGAAAAATCTATAATTTTGACCCATACAATGTATTTTTGGCTATTGCTACAAATATACCCCAGCGACTTAAAGAGCAGGTCATATGGTTTTTTAAAGTGTCCTAATATTGTGTTGGAGTCCCCTACAACAGGTTTAAATGCATCTAAGGTCAGAAAACACTGTAATTTTATACATAGAGTCATTTGTCCATGATTTTCCAAGCCTGTTGTGATTGGCACAAAGAGGAGCGCTTGAGCAAGTTACTGAGCGCTACCATCTGTGTTGCCAAGTCCGCGGTTGTTTTTGCTGTCGCGGGTTGTAGCGACCCCAATAAATCACAGGCACACAAGCCTAACGAACTCGCTCGTCTCTTACGCATTAACCCTATAACTGCCGGTGCAGCAAAATAAACAGAAATTTCACAATGATTATAAAGTCTGTGCACTACACTACATTCTTTATTATTAAACGAAGTAATTAGAACAACGACAGTTTACATTAATCGACACATTCTTAGGAAACAGTGGGTTCACAGCGAATTATCAGAAAGCACAACAAAAGGTTCGAATTTTATTGCTGTGGTATCGTGGAACACAGCATCTTCTCGACACAGAGAGTGTTCGTATTTCGTGGGCAGGCGGGGATTATGCTAATGTGTTACCAAGTGACGTAGATCGGTAACAGGCAGAAGATTCGAAAATGTAATGACTCGTTAAGGCGATTCTGAGTCATTGGTAACAGGCAAAAGATTCGAAAATATAACGACTCGTTAAGGCGATTCTGAGTCGACTCTTTCTTTTGAGAGTCAATATCTTTATTTATCATGCACTTTTTTGATTAACAACTTTGCAGACTGTTTACATTGAGGGATAGCTACCTTACAAACTGCAAAAGAGATATTTTTCGAAAACCCTTTTTTTTTTTTTTTGACCCAGGTTTTGTGGTCCAGGGTCACATATTGTATTGGATGCATCAGTACTCAAGGACAGATTATGAAGACCGGTAATAACTGGATGATGTAAGGAAAGAGGGGGATGGAGTGAGAGAAGAAAGAGAAGAGAGAGTGGCTTGCAGAGTAAAATGGATCTCACCATTTATTGACTGTTAGAGAGTCAAATTAATTGAGTGTAAAGAGACAAAGGAGCCTTTTGCCTCTCCGCAGCTGCAGTCAGAATGACAGCACTGTGCTGATGTTGTTCTCTAGCCTAGATGACAGTCGTCTTTCTAAGAAACAGAATCTCAAGAGTGTTATCTACAGTACTTTAACATAT
>NW_015557134.1:661140-668071 GCF_001515605.1 Sinocyclocheilus anshuiensis | reverse complement strand
TATATATATATATATATATATATATATATATATATGTGTGTGTTGCATGAAGCAGAGCAATAATCACGTTATATACATTTGTTCGTTCAAATTTCACTGGGCTGGTGTGATTTATATGTATATATAAATGTATATTTAATAACGCAATACACATAATTAGATTTTAATTAATTATATATTGGCCATGGCCTTGTAAAAAAATTACACTTTAGCATAATTTAAAAAGAGTACTTACAGAAATAATAAAAGAATATACTTAAGAGCAAGCAAAATGCAATTTATTCAGTCACTTACTAAAAATGTATTTAAATATATTCCTGTTTAAATGTAATGCATTTAAATATATCTGTGTTTACACATTTGCAATGAGTAGTAGTAGTATATTTTTATTTAATGCCATGTCACACATTTGTAATGAAGTTGCTGCAATTTGTTACCTTTAAATATATTATCTTTAACACACTACAGTTAAAATTGAAATCAAGTACTTTACATGTGCTTTAGCATGTTAGTCAACACAATAAAATAAGTGTCCTTTAAAGCATGACTAAAGATTATTAAAACAGTGATGTTAAATGTACTTAAAATAAAATATTTAATCTGACATTATTACAATGTGCACTTTTTAAATGTATCTTAAGTGTTTTAAGAAACAGTCATGAAATGTACTCTTTTTTTAAGTAAACTTAAAATGATAAATAGTTCATAGGTCATTATATACTCACCCTCAAGTTGTTCCAAACCTGTAAGAGTTTCTTCAGCTGTTGAACACAAAAGAAGATACTTTGAAGAATGTAGGTAACCAAACAGTTGCCGGTAGCCATTGACTTTCATAGTATGGAAAAAATATATAATATGGAAGTCAATGGCTACTGTCAGCTGTTTGGTTACCAACATTCTTCAAAATGTGTTCAGCAGAAGAAACTCAACAACCTGATTTTTTTTTTTCGTGTGAATTATCCCTTTAAGAGGCCTCTTATTTCATTAATATCATATAAATCTGCATATATTTTTTTTTATATGCTTGTATGATTTGAAGTACACTACAAGTTTAATACAGTTAAGTGCACTTTTTAACAAGTGTGGGTTTGGTTTAGGTTAACAATTTCATGACTACAATTTCATTATGAATTTGTGAAAAAGAAACAGATTTATTATGTGGGAACAAAGGCAGAACTGCCTCACTGCTGTTAGATGACAATGCCACTTCCATTTGCAATGCATTTCACAAGAACTGTGAAAATACTGGTTTTTAGTGTGCTATTCTTGTATATACACGTCTTCAGTTCTGTAGGCGCGTTGCTGAGTATGTGATGTGTGTCGATGTTACGGCATACATAATACATGGGGGATGGGCAGGCAGAAGCAGGTCACTGAGGGAGCTGCAATGCGGTTCCTGAGTGACTGAATTACGAGCTCTATGCCGAACCAACTCATCTATAACCTTTCCCATCTCTCTCTCTCCTGTTCTTCTACGGTCTCTATACCTCCTTCTATTTCCTCTTTCTCTCTCACCCTACCGTTGCTGTCAGAAGCAAGTGAAGCCACTGCAACTCTCGGCCCTCGCTACAATCCACAGTATGGCCCAGACTACCGCCAGAACGTCTACATCCCTGGCAGCACCGCCACCCTCACGGCCAACCCTCAGCAGCAGGTACCCCAGCAGGCCCTTCCCCCTCCCCAAGCCCTTCCTCCCGTCGAAGCCCCCAAGGCAGCTCAGACGCCCGCTAGCAAGAAGAAGCCTACTAAGAAAGACAAGAAGTAAGACAGAAGCGTGGAAGCACTATCAGAGCTGCAGAAATATGTCGCCAGGATCTGAGCATCTCTCCTCAAAAAACGAGTCCACAGGTTTGGATCTTTAGATCTTTAGTCTTTAGATTTAATGTTCTTTTCTGTGAGGTTTTTATTTGTTTGTTTTAGATTTCCCTATTTTTATTGATTGTATTTTGAACTGTATTACAATATCTTACTCAATAACCCCAAAAATCAAGCATTTCCTGTTTTGTCGCTGAAACAAAGAATGACTGAACAAGAGGAGATGTGTTCAGATTCCCGAAGCTCTTTCTCTGACAGATAACACTGTCTTGTAAATAGCATTACTAAAACAAGAAGAAACTATACATTTCTTCTTTTATTTTATTTTTTTCCAAATGTCATGTTTCAGCCTTCTTTTTGTGTCTTTTTCAAAGCAAAGTAGATGCTTCTTGTAGTTACAAATTGAAACGCTGGTAGGCTTTTTAACAATGTGCCACAACTCTCACCTTGACTGAAAAAAAAATAAATAAAAAAGAGTATTGAGCTGAACTATGAAGTGAAAACAGGATACTAAGAAAAAAAGAGGGCACAAGAAAGTACCGTATATTTAACTAGTTTTTTTCGGAGTAAGAGAATACATTTGCGTTTGGTGAGACACTGTTGGCATGGTTTTTAAAAAGAGATTCAGTCTTCATTAACTTCTTAATAGTCAGTTAGGTGGAAACGAACGTTAGGTTAACAACATTTGACTATTCTTTGCATTTATTTCCTGTTAGCTTGGTATAAGAATCCTGGAAATGCAAGTAATGTAAACGGTGTTGTTGAAGCTCAGAAAAGATAATCTCAGCCTTTGTAAGGTCAAGATCAGAGAAAGATTTAGTTCAAAGTGAATGCACTAAGAGTTAATGGGAAACTTGAAGTGAACCAAAAAGAAAGAAACAAATAATGAACATGTGGAAAGACTAATGACTAACTTAAGTGCAACACTGTACTTGAATGGATCTTAGATGGAAGGATTCTGTCCATTGTTCTGCACCAACCACCACCACCACCACAGTGTATATAAAATGTGTAACCTGTCTGTACAAACATTAGAGCCACAAGAGCTGGCTGTTACAGGAATGTTTCAGTATTTTTTTTTTAAAAAGCAACAAAAAAAGATGATAGAAAAAAGATCCAGTGTAGTGTTGTAGGAAGAAACGCTTCAAGATCATTAACTAACCAAACTGTACATACTACAATTTCTGAAGACACGCAATCGTAGCTTAAGGCTTGTGGAGTATGTGCATATTTTTGTGTTTTTTCCCCTTGATTACACTTTTGAACTTTCCTTTTCTCCAATCACGTACAACTTTGAAAGATAACAGACGATACTTACTGTCTATAGAGTACCACCCCTCCCCTCATCTTACTGTACTTTTCTGTGCTTGTAATTCCAATCAGTCGGTAATGATACTGGAATGCCACTCCTGTCTGTTTGACTATGAATATCTATCTATCTATCTATCTATATATATATAAATGTCTGTCTGCTGCTTGGCTACCTTTCTGTATTTGGCTGTGATTCCTTTAAAGAAATGCTTAGCATCTCATGTTACCCTTTTTATTTTATAAGCTAATATTTATATTGCTGTTGATTTATGTTTTACTTTATTATTGGAACACTTACATTTTAAATAAAATTTTGTCAGAACTCACACTCATGGCTGAGCTGTATTTTTGTAATTGCTTTGTCTGTATTATATCCAACTATATTCGAAAAGTTGGGGTCAGTAAGATATTTGAAAGAAATTGGCACTTTTATTCTGCAAATATTAAACAAATTGACCAAAAGTGACATTAAAAGGCAATAAATAAATAAAGTTGCTGAACATTTACTGTTAGAAAACAGTAGCGAATAGTTATTTTAAATTGTAATAATATTTCACAATATTACTGTTATAAAATGTTATATAAAATAAAGAAAAATATTAATATAAGAAAAAAAAAATATATATATATATATATTTTCTTATATTATTGTTTTCATTTTTTATTATATATATTTTATATACATATACATTTTTTATGAATGCAGTGCAAAGAAATATAATGTGCATTGATTTTTTTTCAGGATGTGCCTATGACCCATTTTAAGAATCATTATTGATTCAGTTCAGAAAGAAGAATAAGAATGCTGGCGTCAGAAGGAGGGAGCTCTGCAGAGATTTCCTAAGTAGGGCATCAGCTCTTGTTCTGGTGTATCCATATATAGCAGAGAAATAGCCTACGTGTACGGAGGCGCTCCAAATGACAGAGAAACACGACGCTTCACATTACTATGAAGAGATAACTGGAGAATGTTCAGAAAATGGTACAATCAAAAGATGAATAAAACTGCCTGATATATTCTAAAGCTCATGCAAGATCCTAAACACCTGCTCATATTAAAGCATTTGAAATATGTTATTACTTTCAAAACCATTAGCCCAATCCGCTATTCGTACATTCAGGGACATTTAGAGTAATTGCTGCTTTGTCTAAATTAATTGTGGGAAACACTACTGCTCTCATTTTCAGGTTCAGAAAACACACACATGTATTCACTTGACTCACCAGCTGTTACATAACAGCATATATTGAAATGTCATGAACAAAGTGTCAGCCACATACAATAATGTTGGTTTCTACGTTAAAGTGAAAGTGACTTGATGTAACTAGTAATGCTACCTGCAGTCCAGAGAGTGGTTTAAAGAGAAGGTCGTGTGATCTTGGATTCACTTACACAATCACATTATAGACTGTATCAAGTACAGCCGAGAACATGGCCAAATTAGATGAGTTACTTTAAAGGCTTAACCCTCCATTTTATTAAAGCAGACCTGCTCTCAGCCAAGCCATTTCCTCTCCCCCACAAAATGGCCGACATCTCACACAACTGCAGCCGTTGCCTTGGTGATGAGAGAAGGACTCCAATATTCTGAGAAACAGCAGCATGCGATCAGAATCAGTCAGGTGAAATGCACATAATACAGCATATCTAGCATAATGTTATGCACTATCCAATTGAAGGAGTTATAGCTATGGGAAGCTGTCCCTACATAATCTGTCTAAGATGTTGTATCAGGACATGATAGCATTAACACACTGCTTCAGACGGGCAACACTCCAAGACAGCAGCTGCTTCAGCGCTAAACACTCCATTTGCTCTCTGCCACAGAGATTATGCAGCCAATCAGCAACTCAACAAAATCACACTCAGGGCTGCATGAAAGACCAATCACTGCTGCTGTCAGAGAACAAATAACATTCTACACTCTCACAATCAATCAATCAATCAATCAATCAATAGAGCAGGCTACTTTTAGAGGCCTTTTTTTGCATTTGTTAATTGTATAATAAATAAAAATAAAACAAATAGATAGAATACAAAAAGATTAGAAAAGCTATAGTGGTAGTTTTTTTTATTTTTTAAGAAAAGCAGTAAATGAATAGAATGCAAGTCTAAAAGGGACACTTTTTTTTTTGTTTTTGTTTTTTTAAGAATAGAATTATTTTAAAAGTCTGTGAAAGAGATTTTGTGCCTCTTTGGGATGGCACAATAAAGCGACGTTCACTTGCAGAACGCAAGCATTTGGAGGGCACATAAGTCTGAAGTAATGAATTTAGGTAAAGGGGGTGCAGAGCCAGTTGTGGTTTTGTAGGCAAATATTAATGCCTTGAATTTTATGCAAGCAGCTATTGGTAGCCAGTGGAAACTGATAAACAGAGGTGTGACGTGCATTCTTTTTGGCTCATTAAAAATGTATCTTGCTGCCGCATTCTGGATTAATTGTAAAGGTTTGATACAACTGGCTGAAAGACCTGCTAAGAGAGCATTGCAATAGTTCAGCCTGGACAGAACAAGGAGTTGTGAAGTATGTTCTGAAAGAAAGGGCCTGATATTCTTGAGGCTGAATAAAGCAAATCTGCAGGACCGGGCAGTTTTAGCAATGTGGTCTGAGAAAGATTTAAATCTGCAGTTTTCTATTTTAAAATATTTGATTCCTGTGATGCAAAGCTGAATTTTCAGCATCACTCCAGTCTTCAGTGTCACATGATCCTTCAGAAATAATTTTAAGATGATGATTTTCTGTTCAAGAAACATTTCTTATTATTATTAATGTTGAATATAGTTATGCTGCTCATTTTTTTATTTTTTTTATTTATTTATTGGTGGAAATAGCCTCTTTTTTAGGATTTGTTGATTAATATAAGGTTCAAAAGAACAGCATTTATTTGAAATGTAAATATTTTGTAACATTCTAAATGTATTTTGATATCTACAATAAAACAACATAAACAAAAAAACATTATATTAATAAACATTTAATAAATGTAAGGCATCTGTTGTTTCTTTATATATATATATATATATATATATATATCATTATTATTATTGTTATTATTATTGCCCCAAATAATAATAGAAATACTTTGCTATACATACATACATACATACATAAATAAATCCAAGTACCCTCATCTCTGACTTTACTATCTGGCAACATTCAATAGCACCGTTTAGGCTTTTCAATCAGAGCTGCCTGTTAACCAGCATAAACAAGGTCATTGATCAGAGGCTGCTAATCACGTGGTCTTGCCAGTAAATGCCCCACACAAAGAGAAGCATTGTAACACACGAGCAGGGCAGATGGTCTTTTCAGCTGCCATTACACAGAGCCACTGGTCATTCCATCAGGGAAAGGTCAGTTCCTCTTAAAACACTGCAGACAATTATTTGTAAAAGATCAGCTGACCCATAATGTCCTTCACACTCGGCAGAGTTTCTTTCAAATCATTCAAACTTTAAAAATAACTTGCTCACTGTCAGGTGGCTCTAATGTACTTCTCAAAAGAGCTGCACTAATTTGCTCACAAAACTGCATGACGGATGGTTTGGTGGTGTTTTTTTTTTTGCACGCAGATTTGTTGCATCTCTTTGCTTTGTTAGACAGCACTGAAGTCATTCAGTGGGAAAACAAGAGCCGGAATAAAAGGACTCCATCTGCCAGGCGAACGAGCACCCACACCCAACCCCTCCATTCCCTTCCTCCACCCACCCTGCTCAGACACAGGGAATATAGAGTCGACAGCCTCAACAAAAAAAAAAAAAAAAAAAAAAAACCTGAAGCTGCCGTTGCCATGGAAACAAGGC
>NW_015557134.1:657875-660953 GCF_001515605.1 Sinocyclocheilus anshuiensis | reverse complement strand
CGACCCCCAAAAAAAAAAAAAAAAACAAAAAAAAAACTCTGCAGCTGCCGTTGCCATGGAAACAAGGCTGTCAGCCGAGCCCTCCCACCAACACAGAGATTTTGAGCATCCAAAAAGACATTTTGAGACCCTAAGAGAAGGGGGAGAGAGTGACTGTCTTTCTCTTCATCTTTTCATGAGGATTGGTAGAGAAAGATGAAATGTAAAAGGAAATTAATCATATATAAATCAACAAGGATCCAATGAGTCAACTGACCCTTCACAAAAACCCACCCTCTTTAGTTACTGTTGCTATGTCCGACATATGCCGCTGTCTCGCTACACATGATGTTCTCACGCAGTAAAAAAAAAAAAAAAACATCGCAAAGCAAAGAGGACACTGACAACACGCCGACAGAAAAGACAGAGCAGGTTACTTCTGGTATGAAACAAGGTCTCAGGTTTCAAACTTTCATTTTGTAAGAAATTCAAACAATAAATATCGTTTTGTGGCTCTTTAATGTGTCATGACAGATCGCTGTAGCGCCTCAGTTCAAGCGGCACGTGAACCGATCATCTTTTCAAATTTACGAAATAAGCATAAATGAACATCAGAAGGTATTTTATTTCAACCATGGAAAGACGGCAGTACACACCATTTTTCAAGTTTAAGTCCACCAAAGTTAATCTACTTTCCTGTCTGATTTGTTTGTCAGACAAAACGGTGGATTCTGAGTTATGATTGGTCAGATCGCCTGTCAATCATGCTCTTTGCGATGGGTCAATTCAGGACAGAAATAACAGAATCAAATACTGACGTCTAGAAAATCACCACCAGAGATTGTAGCTAAAACATGAAACTTAGAAAACTGTCCTTTCTTCCCTTTAGGCATTTAGCAGATTGCAAGGAGTGTGAAAGATTCATGAAGTCTTCTAAAGAAAGCAATGCTTCGTTGCCCCATTAGCGCAACATGACATCAGCTTTTCCCATATACCCCCACCAGCATCTTCCTCTTTTCCTAGATCTTTTTCTCTCTCTCCCTACTCCCAAATACCTTCCTTTTTTCTGCTATACAGTTTCTTTCAAAGGCTGTCTATATTTATAGATTCTTGTCAGTGGAGTGGGTCCTTGTCCTATATAATATTCATAGACCGCAGAGGCTCCGCAGAGTGTGGGTTCATAAAACCGGTCTGTCCCCCACTTCCATCCACCGTGGCCATTTCCATAGCAACCTCGCATCCTTAAATCTACGTGCCAGTCTGCATTTCACTACTGCAGGCTTCTAGCCTGACCTTAACCCACCTGTGCAGCAGCTGTGAGCATTTTGCAGGTTAGTGGAGTAGGAAATGTACTGAAAATAATCATACACAGCTCACTAAGTCTATCGTCTTTCTTTTAGCTCCGTGCCAAAACTATCATGTTTAATGCAGTGTGGCATCAGTGTAAGAAGATTACTGTCAGTCTGCACCAACCCCCTTTACTCCTTCTGTTCTTATTCCTTCTAAATATCTCCTTCCTGTTTCCTTGTAGGCTTTTATTTTTATTTTTTTATTATTTTGTTCATTTTTTTCTAGCAGGTATCAAAGTATGTACAGCATGCATGGAGAGATGCCTGCAGCAAGTACACACAACCACACACACACACGGGCTGGGGGAGAAGAACCTCATCATGAACAAGGAGCAAGGTAACTATGGCAACAGACAAAGAAGGGATGACGACATTTCGTACGGTGAACAGTGGAAGGAAATAGCTTGCAATAAGAGGATAATGTTATTTTTATACTGTGTCAATTAAAATGAGGATGCAAATGTCAACTGATCCTTTTCAATTAAATCTCTAATGGTTTATTTCATTTGTAACACTTTACAATAAGATTATATAAGGTAACATTATATATAGATATAACGTATATAATATCAAAGTTCATTACACAATATAATACTTGTAGCTTAATATATTTGTATATAATATTTGTAGTATAATAATAATTATATATTGATAAATTATTTGAACCCAATGCAGAGTACAAATTGTTGTTCAATGTTAGTTCATGATATCTAACATGAATGAGCTAATTTGATTGTTCATTTAATCTTTAATGACATTAATAATAAAAAAAAAACTCAAAAATGTACAAGTGAAAAAAATGTTGTACAACACTTGAATTTTTTTCCAAATCTGTCAAAATACAGGCAGAGATGTTTATTTTACTCACAGCATAGAGGAAACTATAACAAAAATATATAATAAACCATGCTGGTCAATTGTATATAGTGCGCATATAAACAAATTTGTATATAGTCAAGTCAAGTCAAGTCAAGTCAAGTCAAGTTTATTTGTACAGCGCTTTTCACGATACAAATCATTGCAAAGCAACTTTACAGCAAATTAAGTTTCTACAATATTTAGTGGTAGCTTATCAGTGGTGACTGTCAGTTAATGTACATATGGCAGAAATGTACGGAAAAATCTATTTAAGACGTAATAAAACAGACGATGAACACTATTAACAGCAATTATTATATGATGCAATCAAACTTATAGCAAAATGTGGTAGTTCTGTATGTTGTTTCAGGGTTGGCATCATCTGAGGTCCTCTGAGTGGTTGGCATCATCTCTTCTCAGGTGTTCTGGATCCAGACTGAAGCTTGTGTAAATCCTAGTTACCACGGGATGTCAGTCCCGTGGCAAAAAACAGAGAAACAAATAGAGACATAATTAGCACTATAGTGTGTCATTCTCTGATGTATGTGCTTTTTTTTTCTTCTTCTTTTTTAATAATTGTGGCAAAAACAGCTGTGAGTGGGTGAGGGGACGAGCGTGGGTAGGGCTTAACCGTTCAGTCAGTCACTAGAGAAATGTGTTGTTGTCTGTGCAGGGCCTGCCCTCCCCTCTTTCTTTATGTTGCCTGATTATATCTCCCTGCCGTCTGATTGTGGGTTGAGCCACTGACTGGACCGATGTCACAGTCGATACAAGCTGGCAAAAAAAAAAGGGAGAGACAATATACTGTAATCTAGATATCAAGCGTAGCGTTAGTTCTGGCAGGTCACGTTAGTCAAGCTCGCATCAGCTGACTCTCAGCTGATCCCCATCT
>NW_015557134.1:651634-657701 GCF_001515605.1 Sinocyclocheilus anshuiensis | reverse complement strand
CTCTCCCTGCTCTCATCCATGCTAGGCTGCATGGAGGCGCAGGGAGTTCTTGCCCAGAACAGAACCATACCGCCAATCCAAACTGTATGCTAATTGTCAATCATCTTTGACGATAGTGGTCCTGACAGAACTGTCGGTCAGCGAGTTGCTCTGATACACACAGCTTGATCAGACAGAACTAAAGTAACAGATATTCATACAGTTGATCAAACAGATACACACAGCCTGAAGGCTTCAAGAGGATGTGACCTTACACAGTGACCCCCCCCATATGTCATCATATCAATCACATCAGCCCTGACTATGACCATGAAAACTGCCCTACATTCACATACTAAACAACACACCCCCTCTCATTCGATTAGCAGGAAGTGTGTGTTTTTTCCTGGAGTGATTCATGCATGAATTATGTGTAGGCGGTAAGCTGGTGAATCCTTACACAACATACATCAAACAGAAACTGTACAATATCACCTATTACTGGAAATACTTTGCTCACATAACCAATGATTCATGTTCAGACTTAATACAAGTGCCCCAAAAGTATTTGGACAATTATGCATTATATATTAATCTTATAGCATCACAGTAATAGACATTTCTGCAATAACCTTTAACTGACTGGTCTCAAAGTGAATTTTAGAGGCTGTATTAAGTCAAAGCAGAGTAATCAACAAGTGGAGCTTACCACACTCAACTGTGAACGTGTTCCACTAACATTTGACATCCAGGAAGTGTCCAAAAGAAGAGCTAACTTTCTTTGAAATACATGCCACAAGGTTTGATATCTAATGCAATAACATATATGTATTTATATTTGCAGTCACTCTATGCGTAAACCACCACTGTGATCACATCCGCTGGCTTCTCTATATTCGAATGTGAACATGAGGTGATGATGAGGTGACTGATGCCATTTTGTGGGGTTAGCCTGAAGCTAATTGAGTTGTGACAGACTGACAGATGAAGGGCAGAGTGATGAGATACGATGCCTCTCTCTTTGGTTCTGCTCTAAACAGCCATGGAAGTGTGATTCCACACTGTACATGATTTACACACAGCCATGTAATCTGAAGCGTATGTTTGTGATTGCTCTCATAAAGGCTAATGAGGGTGACTGTAATTTAACAGGGATGAAGACGTCACTTCAGACGAACAGACTTTCTATGCTTATCAAAAAAGATTTAAGAATATCTATCTATCAATCTATCAATCTATCTATCTATCTATCTATCTATCTATCTATCTATCTATCTATCTATCTATCTCTATGTTGCTGACTTCAACAAAGGGGGAGACAACAGTAGGGATGTTGTTTTTCTCACAAGGGTGAGTTGTTTTACCTGGAGACTCCCACACACTTCGTCCAATCAGCTAGCAGCTACATCCAGTTCTCATAGCTGATTGGCTATCTGCGCCCTCAAGCTGAATAATGTGTTTAAGTGATGACTGAAGCAGTAGGCCGGCAGTTTAGAGTAGACAGACTGATCTGGCTGTGACCCCAGGCATTTAATCAACCTTTAAAAAATGTTTGTGAAGCCATTCAAATATCAAATATTATGATTAAACAGCTAACACACAAAAAGATTAATCTGTCTGAAAATGGTCATTAAGAATCACTGATATACAATTATACTATTTGTTGGGATCACAGGACTAGCTGTTTAACACTACCTAAGTTCTGTGAGCCTGAAAAGCAAGCTATCTGACTGACCTTCTTTTTTTAGCTACAACAACTTCAACAATGATCACATCAATCTGACATCTGATACATACACTGTTCAGTTCTGCTGATGTAGAGTTTGCGTCTTAAGTTCATATATTCCTGCCACTAGCAAAGAAATAAGATATGAAATATAGCTAATTAAATAGCCATAACTAACCATTTCCCAGATGTCACTACTGTAAAACTGTGTTATGTTCAGGGTGAATTTGAGATGATCTTATTCCCTTCCTAAAAATTTCCATCCAGGCAGAAATGAAAAAGGTGAAACCTGCTTTCTGAGATTGGCTGAAGTTTCATATGGAATAAAATCCAAATTGCACAACAACTTTCAAACACGAGACAAATGCAACTAACCCAGATAGCACACGTACATCTGCAAGAAAGCATCTGCTGTGTACAAACATCTGTTTTACATACTTTCTAAATCATCAACATCTTAAAGGCATCTAAAAAAAACATATTTAACATCTTATAGGAAATGTCCTATTGACGTACTGCAGATGAGCGAACACTGCAAACAATGGAGTAAACAGGGTTAATTTTTGGTTATATGTTGCTCAAAACTCCCTGACAAACATTTTGCTATTGTGAGGTTGAACGTCCAACTGCATGTGCTGAAAAAAAACAAATTACTCAAACGGCTGATCTCATCTGTGTTAAACTCGGAGACGAAGGATTAACGGAGCTCATCCCTGCAGAGTAACACACTGATCACACACCAGACCCGCACACCCACACACAGCGAATGTGCCTGTTGTTAACACCATGCTCCAGACGGAGACCACAGCACTTGAAATCTGCTGACAACATCCTTATATATCTCGCTATATGAAAATGCACATACAGCAATGAAAATTCGATTTTGACCACTTAAAAATATAAGCATCACGTGTAAAGCACATCACAATGATTAGAAGCCATGTCGATGCAGTGATGAATGAATGCAGACACAGAATAAGAACAGAGAGAGAAGGAGATGGATGGAAAACCAGAAAGGGAGGGGTGAGATACATTTTCATATATGAAGCTGCACAGCAGCCATTTTGGATTATTTAGGTCACAGTGAGATTCTGAAAGGGTGGGGTTGGTGTTTTTAACCCTTGATATGCCATGCTGTGTGAGCATGTGTGAACTGGATGGTTGGGTGGGAAACACGGAGAGTAAAAGAGGCAGCGACTGACAGCATTATACCCAGCAAGCACGATGTTCGGTGGGGAGATCCGAGAGGAAAACTGCAGGGATTGTTTTGTGCGTTTGTCTTTGCCTGACTGCCAAGGTGAACAGTTTGCTGGCAGTGTCACGAGAATCTGTCAAGCGGCCAAAGCTGATGGAGCAGATGTCTGATTTAGGGTCAGATATATGTGAAAAACAGTGTGAAATCATATGCGAAATCATAAAAAAAAAATGATTACAGAATAATACCAATAACAGAGAGAATACAGTCACATCAGTTAAGGAGACAAAGCATGAGAAATGGGGGAAAAAAAGACTACAGATGAAAAAAAAAAACGTCAGATGAGGAGAGGGGAGAATCGAAGGACAAAAGGAAAAACAGCGAGGAGGGGTGTAGAATAAAGAGCCGATTGCTAGTGCTGCCAACTAGCGGCGCTTGGGAGCATTGCAGTTTCAATATGCAGTAAAAAAATATGTATCTGCATAATGCTTGTGCATGTGTTTATGGTGACTGTGAACGTGCATGTGGTCTCACGCACTCTTTTACTGTTCATTCTGGCCAAATAATACATATGTGACGTCACCTTCAATCCACTGACTATATGTAGTCCAGGCTCGAAGTATGCAGATGTAAAGCTTGAGTGCACTCATGGTCCATCTGTTCACAAACACAGCCTGAGTGAACCAGGACCAAGACCCTGCGATCATGAACATTAATTCTCTCTGTACCTCTATCTGCGGTGTTCTTGAGTAAAACGGGCTTCTTGCCTATAGCACTACATGTACTGCAGAAGAAGAATATAAAATGCAATGTCTCTAAACTTCAGCGTTGCTTCTAGAGTTTCTATTCTGGGATTTGACAGCATTCAAGTTCCATTTACACCCCATTCCTGCGAGGAACGATGTGTTATGGTGCAAGAAGGAAAAAAAGCAAAACACTAATTGAATTCTGCACAAATGGTAATGTAATGTGAGTGAAGCCTTGATACGCAGGGGAATAAAACTTTACTTTGCCCTGAAGACAGACATATAAAAGTAGGTCACTCAGTTAAAGAGAGATTTTAAATATAAGACAGGCAAAAAGCACTACCAAAACTTGTAATTCACAATCACGAACTGACATTATGCACTGACATCAAATATACACTGTTTGGGGGAAAGTAGATTTCTAAACTATCTTAATTTGAAGCAAATATGGGAACATTGTAGAGAAGTTTGAGGGTTTATCCGGGTTTATTAGAGTGTGTGGCTCATCAGTACTGGAGTAAAGTCAATTCTTTCACACTGGCTCTACGAAAAGTGCTGAATTATTTAGTACCTGTGTATGAGTGTGAACACACTGCTATTATGATGGTAATTGTTATTTTGTGTGGTGGCTGTGCAGATGTCCCTTTCACTGAGAGACTGATGGTATTTTGCTATATGACCTATAGACATTATTCACACACACACACACACACACACACACACACACACACACAAACACATACTTGCATTTGTGGTTTACAGAGACTCTCCATAGGCGTAATGGTTTTTATACTGTACAAACTGTATTTTCTATTGCCCTACACCAACCCTACACCTAACCCTACCCCTTACAGAAAACTACTGGCAATTTTTGAATTTCATAAAACACCGTTTTGTATGTTTTTTAAGCCTTTTGTTTTACGGGACACAGGAACTGTCCTCATAAACCATGTTTACGTTGTAGTACCCATGTCATTATACACATTTGTGTCCTCATAAACCATATTACCAGTACACACACACACACATACACATACACACAAGGCTCCATTCCAACACAGAGCACAGCAGGCCAGGCTGTCTGAAGTGGCACATGCTCAGCCTTTGTTCTACAACACAAAGCTGTTGGGGAGACAGAAAGGGATCCAGATTTTGTGAGAGAAGGGAAGTGTGTCCGGGAGGAGGAAGCAGTGTGGAATACATTAGTTTAAGCCTGCACCTTTAAATGTGACCATTATGGAAGCAAAACACACATACACACATGTAAAAGTGGTAAAGATTCAGACCCTACCAAAGACCAGCATCTATTTTCACCAAGAATAGCACTTTGCTCATTTGTAAAACAAGCCAGTGGCCACAAATACTGACTGATTTAGAGAGAGCACAGGAGTACTAACAAATATTTTGAATTAATATCTATGCAGAAACTACTATCATAGCAATATAATCTATGCTTTTGGGACAAAATTAGCCAGAACTGGCAGATTTTTATTTTGTACTCAAGTTAATTGTTTCTAACTTGAAATATCTTAGTAAGCTAATATATATATATATATAGCCCTACTCAAAGCTATTTATTATTTTGACCGTTAGGGTTTACAGTGCTGTTAAAGACTAAGAGCGTTTCTGAACTGAAAGCAATAATAATTAAAATAATACAAAATTAATCCTTTAAAATGTTTATATTATTATTATTATTATTATTATTATGTAAAAAATCAAATAAAAAATGTCCGTTTCAATTTGAAGAAATCTCAAATACGCTGACCTCCGGTAAGGTTGGGGTACAATCACATCCAATGCTGCAGTGAGATGACACACTCATCCGGCAGTGCTGCTGTGCAGATCGTTTAATAGGGTCTGTAATCTGATAAAGACTCCAATCTGGCTCATCAGGCCCGTTCACCCCATCATGTCTGCCATCCAGATATTTTAGGAAGACCACAAACACAAACATGGTGATTAGTGATCATGTGACTGAAAGGAGGCAAGATAAGGATGAAAACTACTCTAATACTGTAACAAAAATTAAATTTAAATTAAATGTATGCATTTAGCAGACGCTTTTATCCAAAGCGACTTACTGTGCATTCAGGCTATACATTTTTTACCAGTATGTATGTTCCCTTGCATTTAGCATACGCTTTTATCCAAAGCGACTTACAGTGCATTCAGGCTATACATTTTTTACCAGTATGTATGTTCCCTGGGAATTGAACCCACAACCTTTTGAGCCACAGGAACACTTATAAAAACAGATGGCACATCCCTAACCTACTTTACCGGATGACCTTTTATTTAATTATTTATTAATTCATCATTTTACTTCATATCAGTAAACAATAATAATTTCATGAATTGTATACAAACATTTAACAATATATATATATATATATATATATATAACAAAAAAAGATAAAC
>NW_015557134.1:650192-650570 GCF_001515605.1 Sinocyclocheilus anshuiensis | reverse complement strand
TTATGGTTGTCGTTCACATTGTTTCTAGATTATTGTGTAGAGTGATCAGATGCATTTTAAATAATTGCTAACAGCTTTATTGGCCAAAAAAATTAACTTTTCACACAAAAAACAAACAAACTAATTTCAATGTTTTTTGATCCTGACACATTACAGTTTTTCTCAATTGCTTTGGCACATTTTTCGAAACAATCTTAACATTCTCTAAACTGTGAGGGCAAATGTCACAACTGTTTGCTGGAACTTCAGAACTTTATTGCATGTCTGCAAAATGTAGTTACTCACCCAAAACATTTCATTCATGCTTCAAAACCTAGTTATCGTGTCAGTAATTTGGCCAAGGCCACCAAAATATAAAGTATTTTTGTCATCGTGTGA
>NW_015557134.1:634473-650059 GCF_001515605.1 Sinocyclocheilus anshuiensis | reverse complement strand
CGGAACTTATTGTTTCGGGAAAAAAAAGTTTCATTCGAGAATTGAGCCAAAGCAATTGAGAAAAACTGTAATTGACTAATCATATCAGCAGCACTTGTGCAAGTGTGAATGAGTACTAGTTAGGTGCACATGCAAGGAAATTGCTACAAAGAATATTGCACCTGAAAAAAACATTTACCGGATCATCAAGAACTTCAGGGAGAGAGGATCGACTGCAGTGAAGAAGTCTTCAGGACATCCCAGATTGTCCAGCAAGCGGCAGGACCGTCACCTCCTGAGGAGTCAGCTGGAATCGTGTCACCAGCAGTGCAGAGCTTTCTCAGGAATGGCAGCAGGTTGGTGTGAGAGCCACTTCTCTCCAAGAAAAACGTCAAGGACAGACTGAAATTCTGCAGGAAGTACAAGGATTGGACAGCAGAAGACTGGTGCAAAGTTATTTTCTCTGATAAAGATCCCTTCTGACTGTTTGGGACATCTGGAAAATCGATTGTTCGGAGAAGAAAAGGTGAATGCTACCATGAGTCCTGTGTTCACGCACAGTGAGGCCAAGACTTTTGGACAACGGCCTGGTGTCAAGAAGGGCAGCAAAGAAGCCACTTCTCTCCAAGAAAAACTTCAAGGACAGACTGAAATTCTGCAGGAAGTACAAGGATTGGACAGCAGAAGACTGGTGCAAAGTTATTTTCTCTGATGAAGCTCTCTTCCGACTGTTTGGGATATCTGGAAAATCGATTGTTACGAGAAGAAAAGGTGAACACTACCATGAGTCCTGTGTTGTGCCAACAGTGAAGCATCCTGAGACCATCCATGTGTGGGGTTGCTTTTCAACCAAGGGAGTGGGCTCTCTCATAATTCTGCCCAAAAACACTGCCATGAATAAAGAATGGTATCAAAACGTCCTGCAAGAGCGACTTCCAACGATCCATGAGCAATTTGGTGATGATCCGTGCATTTTCCAGCATGATGGAGCACCATGTGACAAAACAAGAGTGATAAGGAATTGGCTTGAAGATCATTACATTGAAATTTTGGATCCGTGGCCAGGCAACTCCCCGGATCTCAATCCCATAGAGAACCTGTGGTCAGTCCTCAAAAGGCGAGTGGACAAGCAGAAGCCCACAAATTGTGATCAACTCCGAGAACTAATAAGGCAAGAATGAATCGCCATCAGTCAGGATTTGGTCCAGAAGCTAATATCCAGCATGCCAGAGCGAATTGCAGAGGTTATGAAGAACAAGGGTCAACACTGTAAATATTGATTCATTGTATTTTTTTGGCAGTAAAAGCCTTTAAATCTTATGATATGCTTATCATTGTTTTTCAGTATACCATAAAACATGTGGAAAAATAATCTACAAATACTGAAGCAGAAAACTTTGCAAAACACAAAATTTGTCACTGCCAAAACTTTTGGCCACGACTGTATATGGAGGCTCAGTTTGATCAGCTTAAAAAAACAAACAAAAAAAACAGTCACTCCCTAGAAGCACAGTCACAGGATTATTAACATTTCAGAACAACAGACCGCATGTAAATCCCACAATGAGGTTTTCATCTTGTTTTTGATCATAAATACAAATGCTTGTCTAGCATATCAGCCATCAAAATATTCTCTTCCTCTACACGAATTAGAAAAGGCAGCCTCACTAAAATAATCACCATTAAAAAGCTTTTATGCAGACATACATAAAATTATTATGGACCTATGCTCCATTCATATCCCCTGGGACATGAGCATAAAGCATAAAGTCATTGCTTAAACAGCAATAGATGGCCTCATAACCTGGAAAGAGCTCAAATAACAACATTTTGCCCTACTTAGCAAATCACAATCAAATTGAAGCAAGTGCTCCCTCTTTCTCTCTCACAGCTTGCTTTCTATGGCTGTCCTACACTGACATTATTCCCCTACTGACACAGTTTCATGCAAATCTCCCCTACTGCATGTCTCTGATGGTCTCTTCCACATGACATCAGCACTTTCCTACAGCAGTATAGGTCCTATACCCCATCTAGTGGGCATACTACTCTTAAAATGTGAGAATCAGGCTACTCATGAAGCACAAATAATACACAAACAATACTGTACTGATCTGCTTCAATGCATTTTACACCCTTTTTTTTTTACATGGATATTTAGTGAAATTCACCTGCTAAAAACAAAACATTCCAAAACACACATATATATAGTTAAATAATGAAAACTGCTAAATGCATAAATAATATATATATATATATATATATACACACACATACACACATACACACACACACACATATACATATACACACACACACATACATACATATATATATATATATAATACATTTAAGTAATTATATTTACTATTGCCATTTTTAAATACAATTTCCTTACTTTAGAATAATTGATTTCAGTCAATATATATAGCCTAAAGGAAAGCCTATAGTAAAACTGCCCCCGTATGCTTAATTACTACTTTTCCTGGCCGATCAAAAGTAATATCTGCTATCTGGAGAGGTTAGATACTTTAAAACTGACTGATTCCGTTTGACACCAGCACCATCTGGCTAAAATCGCGAAAATCTTTTACAGTCACACAGCACCTAATGCAACTATCCCAGCAACACTGGCTACTACAGGACACACCGCAATACTGCAGCTGACCTACTAACACACAAATGCGCACACACATACACAACCACACTAAAATACTCTCTAATTTCTGCTCTTTATAAAACAACACTAACCTCTACTGGTAAGGATAGAAAACTACACCTACATTGTCTATAACTTTAAAGGTATAAAAACGAACCACAGCACAAGTTAGTCACTAGCATTTCATTCTCATTTCTGATTTCTCCACTGGCCAGCAAACAAGAAAATGATGGAAAACCTCTGACTCATCAACCGGGAAAAAAGTCCACCCCAGGATTTCCTCCTGTTACCATGTATTACAAAACACCTTGAACGAATGGAAAATCGTTAAAGGAAACATTTTTCAGGTTAAATTATGTGCAACTTTAATTCATCATACAAAATAAGGCTGCCTGCATTTTTGTTTATGAACGTGTGGGAGACTAGAAGGCATAACTCTCACACAGGAATGTGGGGTATGACAGCTTGATTAGAAACAGATGTGCTCAGGCACACAGAAAAAGACACTCATGGGGCTTTTAGAATGCAAAGCTGGGGGAAATTGAGGACTGCAGCAGCAGGGCTACTATCACAGTGTCATTGTACTGTAAGTCATAAAGTCATGTACTGATTAGCCAAGTGTTGTTTGTGTATAAAATTGTTTCAAATATAAATAAAGCACAATCAGGAACAGGGCTATTACAGTGAACTAAAACTGTAATTACTTGAAATAACTAAACTAAATGTTAACTAAAACTTAAATAGATGATAGATAGATAGATAGATAGATAGATGATAGATAGATAGATAGATGTACTAAAATAAATCACACTAAAATTAAACAAACAGACAGACAAACAAATAAATAAATAAACTTTTTCCATCTAGTTGTCAAGGCAAAATGGCTACTTTAGTTTAACTTGATAAAATAACTAAAACTGAAATTAAAATTAAAATAATAAATAAATAAATGGGAAAACCACACAGCTACATTACTAAAGCAATGTCAAACTAAAATGAAAATAGAAAAATAAAAACTAATTCAAATTATTAATAAAACCCATGAAAGTATCTCAAAGATACTAAAATAACACTGGTCAGTAAAATGCATTCATTATGTATTCATTAGGCAATGCCTTAATATAAAATTAAGAAAAAAACTGTAGCCACCCAAAAATATTTATCGACTCAAAAAGTATAAGTGCCATTCCATTAGACAGAAAGTTGCATTTGTTTTTTTTTCAAGAATGATTAAAGGTATGCTTTCTTGTCAAGAAAAACAGTTCACAAAAATGTTCAGTTTAAAGTATTGTTACTGATATTGTTATTAACGTTATTTTAATGTAATGAACTGAGACTTTGATGAACTTGAAATTGAGGATAACTTTTTAAATAAATAAATGCATACATACATACATACATACCACTTGGTTTAAAAAAAAAAATAATAATAATAATAAGCCTAGCATTATATTGTTTACGTCACTAGGGTTGTAACTCTGTTGAATGCCATTTTTACATTGAATGGTTTGTGTGTACAAACAAATTTTATGTGCGGGAAACGAAGATGGATGGATGCAGAGAGAGAGAAAAAGGACATGCGGTACATAAAGGACACGGCAGTGTCTCTGCACCGCTGTTCTACGCATAGAAACAGGAGACCCTCTGTTCTTCACACATTCAGATAAAGCTCTTACAGAGTCCCAGATTACCAGTGTAGTCCCACAACTCCAGCAGAATAAGTGGATTAGATGCATTCATGCTTTTCCCCCCTTCCTGCTCTCTCCTCTCATACACAATCAGCCTTTACCAGTTTGAATTGTAACTTGCTTTAAGAAGCTTTGAGAGATACGAGTTCTCTTTTTCGGGCCTAAGCAGATAAACTGAACAAGAAGCCTTCACCTCGTTCCCAAACACTTCCATCCATCCAGTATGCCTGTATAATCTTGCTCCCACATCCCACATATGGATCACAGCAGTGGCCTACACTGATAAGAGGGTTTACAGACTCCAGAAAACAGCAGGGCTCTTTTTCCAAGGTCTTTAATAACAAACAGAGACAAACAGGAGACACACAACTACACAAACACACACCTGTAAAAACCAGAAATAAACGTACTGTGATACTGGAGTGCCCCCAACTGTCCTCACAATAAAACTGCAAAGGTATGAAAGAGGAGGACATTCAAAACCCCTTTTTAAAACTACCCATTTCAAGCTATATAAAAGGCCACAATTTAGCAGAGTAAAATGTTTTGCACATACGTACACGAACAAAATCACATAAAAACCTAACAGAGCTAACACAGCTGGGCATACACACACTGTGAATGCAAATACTGTCTTTTATTTGCAAATTTGCAAAATATGTGACCCAGAATGCAAACACTTATATGAAGACTGATGGATGACATTTAGAGGATGATTTACATGGGGCCAAAAAGGTAATAAGAGAGCATTCAGGTTTTGTTTAGTCCAACTCACAAAACCTGATGTAAGTATACAGTAGGCAATTGTTTTTCGAAGTTATAAATAAAGAATTACAAAATTACATTTGACAAGAAAACAGTATTTCAGTCTTTTTACTTAAAAAAGTCATGTTACATTGTAATCATTTATGACATTTGCTAGCAATTTCTGAATGAAAATAGTTTCAGAGTAAAACCCACACCATTTTTTTTTTCAGTGTGTATTAGCCATATAGATATTTCGTAAACTGTTTAAACGTTCAGTTTACACAAAAATTAAGATGCACAAAATATGATTTTATAAAATATGTTGGGAACCAAACATTTTATGAGGAACAAAAACACAGAGTAATTTCCCAAAATACATTCTTCGTATTCCACAGAAGAAACAAAGTCATACAGGAGTAGCATGGGAGTAAATGTTGACAGAATTTCCTTTTTTTAGACAAACTATCCCTTTAAGACATGTGAGGAGGTCTACACATGGCTTGTTTACCAAAAAAAAAAAAAACTACTTTGCATAAGAGCACAAAAGACCAGCACTTCTAATTCTGTTCCAGTTGTTTCCATTCACCCACACTCTCCCAGAAACAATCTGACAGCTGTTCCAGGAATAACCTAACACTATGGTGTTAAGCTAGCAGCTGCATCCAGTGGTATTCTTACTGAGGGAACCCCACCCTCTCTCTCTCACACACAGAGAGAATGAATGGGAGACCACTGGAATGCATGTCATGTGAGGAACATGAGAAATTATTATTTTTTTAAATAAAATGAAAGGCTTAAGAAATGTTATCTAAGAGTATCTGTGCTCTGTAATCTCTCTCTTTAAGGTCTTTGGACAGTTGTTGGTGGGGGGGGGGGGGGTTCTCATTTGCCCATGTGTACACTTGTTATTTAATTTTTATTATTACTTAAAAACTTTCTATATTAAAGAGGACTAAATTTTCTATACTTTGGAAATAAGTGTTTTTAAAGATGACACCACAGTGGACTCTTCTTTGTTTCTTACACAAAAACACTTGGAAGAGAGACAGATGGCTGAATTTACTAATCCACAACTGCTGTACAAAGTGTCTTGGTAGTCAGTGTGTCTGTCCCTTTTAGAGCCCCCTTACAACTCCTTTTTTCATTCTGCCAAGCCAAATCTGTGTCAGTGTGCCTGTAAGGCAGTGACTAAGCATGATACAGAGGGGGGTTGGTGAAGGGATAATAAGTAAAAGTTTGGTTTTGATTTAGAATAAAATCTCTTGATACAAGTACTGTGGTATTTTGTTAACATGGAGGATGCGTGTTAAAGTTACAAAACATCTGCGAAATGGCTGAAACGTTCTTGGAGAGACACACACACAGCCCTTATCCATAGTTCAATAGCGCCCCCTACTGACCACTAAAGAAGTGAAGAGCAAGACAGACAGAAGACGAATTCAAAACTAATTTAATTTCCTGAGATTCAAAGGCACAAACTACAGCCACATGATCGTTCCAGACATCAGCAGACTCTATAGTAATCATCACATGCATGCTCAAAGCAAGAAAACTGTGTAAAGCAGTGTAATATGCGTACTAAAGCTGTGCTGGACAGTTTTTCACTTCTGTCTTTCTCAAGGACACGTTCGGCGGATAACATGGATGTTATCATACAAGTGGAATGTCCAAGTGCCACATTTGCTTTTGTATTTCACCACTCTTCCCCCACACAGAGTTAAAGTGTAACAATGTTAGTTATGTCTGTTCTCATCTTTCTCTCTGCTATCTGACTCTTTTCTTTCCTTAAAAGGTCTTGAGCAGGACTTACTCTGGATGCCAAAAGTGAGGGGGGTGGGACTGACCTAGAATTTCAACATAATGTGAAGAAAACCTGATCCATCCAGTATTAACCAAGCTTTCTCTAGTATTTATTAAAATAAATAAATACAACAAAAAGATAGATAGATAGATAGATAGATAGATAGATAGATAGATAGATAGATAGATATTTGTCATGTTGTTCTGTAATGTAAATGTGTGGTTTAAAAAAAACTCTGTTTTTCATGGGTGAAAAAGTTTTTGCATTGTGTCTCTTTAAACTTTAAAAATCAAACAATACATTTCCCGTGAGTGGACGCTTGACGCGAGAACAGCATGCGTGTTTATGCGGCATTCTCTTTTGCCTCAAACGTGCTTGTTTCCCGGGAGATGAAATAAAGGAAAGGGGGAGGGAGGGGGCGATGGATGAATGGGATCCTTTCATCCTGCTAGCCCCAGAAAAGCAGGAAGAGAATAAACTCCGGGCTGGCAGCTGGAGTGCAGGAAATGTCGGCCTTGTGGCAGATGGTCGGGTGGGGCCTGGAGAAGGGGGAGAAAATGGGAGGAAATCTGAGAGGAAGCGGGAGGGTCTAACCACAGCAGATCCGCCCAGAAGGAGGGGTTTCAGAGCAGCTCACTTGCGCACATCTGGTGTTTGGTTTGTGTAACTACAAGCGTATATTTTTATTTAAAATAAATTCGTAGTTTTTGTGTAAAAGAAGCAGCGCCAAAATTAAATTAATTTAATTCAATATTGCCAAAAAATGCAGTTCAGTCTGACACATCGGAGTACACATGTATGTATTCCAATAGGCTATGTTTCTAGATTTGTAAAAATATTTTTTGAAGCTGTAAATAAAACAAATATTAGAGTACGTTTTACAAGAAAATACTACTTCAGTCATCGTAATTCAAAATTCCATGTTTAATTCAACGTGTTGCTTGCCATTTCTTCGTAATTATTTGTCAAATATGCTAGCAATTTCTGAGTGAAAATTATTTCCACACTATTTTTTTCAGTGCATTTATGCCATTCCTATGTAAAATCTTTCAAAATCTAACTAGAATTTTTATTTGCTTTAGGATAAAGCAGGCTACTGCAATATTATTATTATTATTAGTAGTAGTAGTAGTAGTAGTAGTATACCACCACCACCACCAACAACAATAATAATAATAATAATTATTATTATTATTATAAATGTTTATTTTTTACTCACCCAGCACTATAAACAATTTTTTTAATTCAATAATATCATTGCAAATTTATACATAACAATAAATTAACAAAAAGAAGAATAGAATATCTAATAACAATATACTTGTACCATTATCATTACCAATGTCAATCACAAAGTTTTTCAAACCTTTAGCAATATTAAATATTAATTAAACATAATAAAACAAAACAACAACAACAACAAAACGTATTTGATCATTAGTGTGGCTGACTGATGTTTATAGCCTAAAGCCCTGCTGGAAACAAAATTGTGTACTATTAGATGCCATTGACTATCTAACTAGTCTTTGCTTCAGCTATTCTTTAGATCTACAAATAATCATATACATATATATATATATATATATATATAAGCCTGGTCTCATGTTTATACGTAGGAATTAATACGTAACATTTACAAGCACAAAACGTACATTTTTGTACGTTTTTATTAATGCTAAATCGTACAATTTAGACATATTTCAACGCTACGTATTTTTAGCTAAAAAACGTACAAATATTTACGAAACCTACCCATTTTACAGCGAATATGCATTTTTATAATTTTATTAATACGCAATTTAGATTTGTAGACCCCTTAACCTACCCCCAAACCTTAACCTACCCATTTTATAGCGAATATAAAAGGATATAAAACGCAAATGACCGAAATATGCAGGAAAATAACCATTTTAGTAACATAGCATTAAAATATTTTTATAGTCTCTAATCCCACTCCTACTTATAAACCTAAACATTTCTGTACAGTGTAAAAAACATGACAGACAGATAAATGCAATTACAATCATTTATTTATTGCAAAAATGTCAAAAGCAGCACCAAATGTAATCCAAATGATGCGTTGCACCCGCAGTCCACTCTGGTGGAATACAATAGGTTTGTGTGATCCAGAGCAGAATTTATGTTGTTAATCGCTGAAAATATTATCCAGATTATTTTCCAGATCCACTCCGTGAACTCGTGAAGGCGCGTGCGCATCATTCAAACACACCTCACCAGAAACACGGATTGTCGCAATCTGTGACGAATGCAGGCGAGAGCCAATGAGCGTTCGATTAGCCTGCCGTAAAACCTACCGTTTGAAGCGGCAACATTTGAATTTGTAAAGAGCGCGTCAGTTAGTGCGGGCTTTGCTGCTCACGGTCACTGGACTCGCTGCTTGGGATGGAGAAGAAGATCGCCGAATAAGGCTTGGATTTGGGTCTGTTCCTCGCAGTCGTATGGATTCGGAAGGTTTGGATTACAGCGCGCGAATAAAATTGTTTCATTTCGTAATTATGTTGAGTTTTTGGTGTATTTTATAGTTCTATTGTTAGTCACAGCATGTTGGGACAAAAAATGCCTTTTGTGGCCTATGGCAATCAAAGTAAATATGATATGACAAGTAAAGGTTAAACGATTGCAGAAATGTTATTTATTTTTGAAAATACGTCAGTATTGTACGTTTTAGTGCCTGTAAAAACGTAAGTAAATGTACGTTTTATAGAACCACATGTTACGTAAAATACATACGAATTATCATGAGATCACGTTGTATATATATATATATATATATATAATCACATCCGGGAAATCACTGGCAAGTCTGTCTGTATCTGTCTTAAAAGTGCATAAACATTTTGATTTCACAGAGAGTTAAAGCTTCAATAATATCTGCAAGTTTGGTTTTGATTAGGTTAAAGGAACACATCAAAATAATTTCAGTGGAAAATCAAAGGTTAGTTTCAAAATTGCAAATATAATTCTTCCCCTCAGGACCTGTTTGTGGTTGAAATCCCCTCATATTTCTCTCTCCATTGTCTGTCTGGATGATGCAAGACATTTTTATTTAGGGTCTAAGTAGAGAGAATCTGAAGAAAGTATTTTAATTTAAAAAGGTAAACAAACTCAAAAACTCCTTTCAATTCCAGAGAAACAAACCTGAGTTCTCGTGGCCCAGAAGAACAGGCTTTTGCACATTAATGTATAATTGGCTGATAAAAGGGGACACATAATGAAGAAACATAAAGAGTTTTCAAGTATTTTGCTGCAGCCCAGTCTTGGCAACACTCACTGCATTTTAAAGAGCTGCGTTTGAGTCTCAAGGGCATCAAGCAGGGACTCACACAGGCAAGAGAGTGCACTTGACTGCAGCACTAATATGACACTGACACAGCAGGCAGGTTCATTTTATTTACATTTAACAGAACTGATAATAGCCAAACAGGCAAGGGTGGCAGAGCTATTCCTAATTTTATGAAATGGCCTGCAGCTAAAACCTTGTTGCAGGTTTAGTGTTTGTAAATGTCTTTAGAGCTCAATCTTAGTTATTTTGGCAATAGCACATACAGTTTGTACAGTATAAAAACCATTACGCCTATGGAATGTCCCCATAAAACATGGAAACACAACATGTGTGTGTGTGTGTTTGTTTGTTAATATTAAAATGATTAATTATTACATAGTAAAATTACATATTAAAACATTAATGCAGGGTTGTGAAGCGATTCATTCATTCATACATTATCTTTCACATATTAAAATATTAATATCAATGTAATACTCACATTAATATACACATATTCAAATATTTATGTTTTACGTTAAAATAAACTACTGTACGGTAAGTAAAAAAAAAAATCCATAAGTAAATACAATATAAGTATTAATCATCAAATACATCAACTGCCTAAACCCAGCACTGAAGAGTGACAGCCTGGCTATTATTGTATAATATATTATTGTATATATTGTATAATATTGTAGAAACTTAATTTGCTGAAAAGTTGCTTTGCAATGATTTGTATCGTGAAAAGCGCTATACAAATAAACTTGAATGGAATTGGCTGTCATTTGTAGTAAAAGGGCGACATCTAGTGTTATGAAGCCATATTTATTTTATTTTATTTTTTAAAGAAAAAAAAAAAACTCAAGATCACATGACTTTTCAGAAACAAACAGAACTTTACCCCTGGAGTTTGGCTTCGCTGTTCAGAGATCTGAACTTATTGTTTCGGGAAAAAAAAGTTTCATTCGAGAATTGAGCCAAAGCAATTGAGAAAAACTGTAATATTTGACTCTGTATTTGTATTTATACAGGTGAGAAACATCTGTGTCAATATTGAGTAGCAATGATTAACTACCACAAAGTATAAAAGCTGATACCTTATGTGTTATTTCCATAAACATTCCAATATTTTGATATATTTTTTTTTTTTCTTCTGAAGATCAGGATGAGTCTTGCTCTACTGCTATACTGTCTGTCACTTAGGGAGGGACAACCCGAGGTGCAAAAATTACTGCAGAGCATCAGGAATGACAATTGAGATGTGAAAGAAAGTATTGCAGAGTTCAGATATAGATATGCTTTGTGTAAAACTCATGACTAAATACAACTATGGAATTTATTAAAGTAGTTTTCCTAAGTAGTTTTGCAGATGGTTTAGGAAAATTAAGATAAAAGGATACAACAAGGAAAAGAGAAATATGCACTATTGTGTTCCTGATTCTTCTTTTTGTTAATTTAGAGAACAGGACTTTACTCTTGAGCTTGGCTTTACTTTATGACATACCACATTCTTCCTTGTAATTGGATGAATATTATCTGTGTCAATAAAGGCTAGTAATGATTAACTATGTCAAAGCCTGTTTGTGTTATTTTCATAAACCCAAGTGTTTTGTCTGTATCAGGATGAAGGTGAGTGTTGCTCTCCTGCAGCTGCTGTGCTGTCTTCTGCTCACTGATGGACAAACTGAGGTGCAAGATTTTGTGGCCAATGGAAAAAACAACCAGCCCAACATCTGGACTGAGGTGAGAGATATAAGAGACATGGTGGTGGAGCTCAAAGTCAAGTTGGACATGGCGATGAAAGAGAATGCAAGTTAGTACTAGCAGTTGCTTCTTTTGTCACCTTTTAAATAGTTGAGCAGTTTAAAATAAATCTTTAAAATAATGGATACAAGTCATGTAAATAAACACTCATTCGATCATTATTATTTTATAGAAATGGCAGAACAAATGCAGGAGCTGAAGAAAGAGAATGCAGGTATTTAAAAGTGTATGCGGCCATTCTTTTTAAATTAAAATGTAACAAAATATTAAAGCACATATAAAATAATAAAGCATGAATACATTGTTAAGAAGCATACTTTGTCCTGGGGAAGACACTGTTATGTTGGAAGAAAAAAAAATCTTTATTTCGCATAGGAAATGCATATGCTTCTTATGTGTATCAGTTACAATTAATGATTTTACTAATTTTAGGGATTATTGATCAAATAAAGATAACTGAAAACCAGCTGGAAGGAATTAAGAGAGAAAATGAAGGTAAATGATTCTTCTTTTTTAAATATATTTAAGGGATTATGTACAGGCAGCCTTTATTACACAATAAATATTATTGTATAACTCTGAAATAACTTGTTTTGTTTCTGCTTATGTTATGTAGTAAAAACTGCTTAAAATATTTTCCGTCCACAGAACAACCAAAAGTGGCATTTTCAGCTGACTTAGGCATGCGTGGTGATTTAGGTCCTCAGAGTACTGAGATCACACTGACATTTAACCACATCTTCACAAACATTGGTAACAACTACAATCCAGCAACAGGTACTTTGAGCAAACATAGCCAATGTCATGCCTAAAGGATAACATCCAGTTCTAATTTTCATCAGGCTCATTCTATATTTGATCTGAATGTTTTGTCAATGGCAGGTCTCTTCACTGCACCAGTTAAAGGAGTCTACTACTTCAGATTCACTGCATGTGGTACTCAAATCAGACAATCACTGGGTGCAAGTTTACATAAAAATGTGCAGAAGATTGTGTCAGTAGGTCAGTGGCGTAATCATGATCAGCACAGATATGCATCAAATGGAGCTGTCCTGCAGCTGGAAGTGGGTGATGTAGTTTGTGTGAAACTCCTCCCAGGTTACACCATCTATGACAGTCCAGATAACCTCAGCACTTTCAGTGGATTCCTCATTTACCCATTAAAGTGATCAACCATTGCACACTGTACTAAGTTTTGTTGATTTCCTAATGAAAGACAAATTTACTCATCTGTGCTCTTTCTACATTAGTTTTGAGCTCTCATTTAAATAACTTCTAACTGGTTGTTCAGAGAAAACTGCATGAATCACACTTGTGCTGTATTAATCATATACTCTACCATGGAAAAATCTAACTGCAATAATGATCTCACATGCTATTGTTTGTATTAAACACATTTGTATATAAACCTCTGTACTAAAATAATAATAATAATAATAATATCATACATTGTATTAATAGTATATTAAATATATTTATTTAAATATTCTAGATTTTAGCATTCTGAAACATAACAGATCTTTGGGAGGAAAAAAATAATAGGTACGTTCCTGGGATTTTAGTAAATTACACTGTAGTGCATGATCTGCAGAATCTCTGATCATATTGTTGTTAAAGGCTGACATCTAGTGATAAGTTTTGGACATGTGAACGTAGTAAAACATTACTAAACAGATACAAGTACAGCTACTTATATATATACAATTTTATAGCAAAATGGTGATTTCCTTGTGGATGCAAACATTCCCTTTCACCCCCTTTTTTTGTGAGACCAGTGAAATGGGAATTGATAGATTTTGTGACATTTTAAAATTCTAAAAAGTAAGTTAAAGTTCTAAACTAACTTTTCAATGTACATAGTATTCATATAAGATGCATACATAAGATATGTGCATATTATATCTGTAGAAATCCGATTATTCCCACAATAAAATACCTTTTAAATGTTATTTGTCATTTTCCCAAATTCCCTTTCTTAAATTAGTTATATGGGAAATAATACACAGTAAAGCACGTTATTACACAGTGGACAGGCTTTAAATCTGAACAACCCCCTAATAAAATCAATTAAAAAATATATAAATTTTTGTTATTTTCTTTGAATTTCCCTACCTTCAACAGTTTTAAAATAATGATAAATCACATATAACATATAACAAATAACACTTTATTTCACAGTGAACACGCTTTATGTAAAAAGCTAAACATTCCTTTACTACATCCATCAATCTGTTTTTCTATAATGTTGGTAATTTTCACACAACCCCTTGACATGGCAGAACCTCTCTCTCTCTATCTCTCCATTTCTATCTCCCTTTCTCTCCCCACCCTGCCTAATTTCAGCTGAATTTAGGATGCCTTTGACCCAGCACTGGATATGCATATGTGAAACAGGGTGAGACAGAGCGATAGGGTGAGGGACAGACAGGAAGAGTGACTCAGAGAGAGAGAAAGAGAGAGTGCGCAAGGCTGAGGACACTGATCAATGCATCTTTGTGCTTGCTGCCTCAGCAAGTGAAGGTGAGAGCAAATCAAAACAAATGAAAAGCAGACGCCTCTGGAGAGAAGCAAACAGCCTCCAATCAGCCTCTGAGGGAGGATGATTACTGTCCGTGGAGAGCTAGAGGAGTGACTGTCAAGGCAGGTGCTGTTTGAACACAAGCTCATGTGCAGATTTGAGTCATCTTAGAGTCTCCTCACTGCACCCACTTACTGGACAACAAGACCTTTTGTGGATACTGAAACCTATAGAAAAATACCTGCAACATGGCAGGAAGCTTTGGGGGTTTGAGTCTCAGGATGTAACTGAAGGTAGGTGCTTGTTTATGTACAAAATAAAAGTCTATTGTTTTGTGTTGTGGACTGTATCGTATTTCTGCACGATGTAACTGATTCCAAATGGTTAGTCGCTGTGCCAGAGCCGTGGCCTAGCGGTTAGCGCATGAGCTGTGGCGCTCATGTAAACGATGCAAGTTTGAATACAGCTCGCAACATTTCTCGATCCCATTCCTCTGCTTTTCTCGCCATCTTTTTGTGTTTATCTGCAATTAAAGGCCGCATAATTGTTGTGATATCTGAAGGAAAGACTGTGAGTCTTGTGCTTCATAGACTACAATCTTTCTTAGACTGACTTCAGCCTGTTGTCATGTGTGGTGCCACAGCCTGGTGCCACCCAGAGGGGTCAGTTTGACAAACACAACAGAACATCAAGAAAGAGAGATGCTAGGGGGAATGAACAACAAGATGATCTGAAATGTTTGCACATTCAAGGCTGGGGGCTGAGGGAATGTGTGTGTGTTCACTGGAAATGTGATGGCGAAACAGTAAGTGCTGATTGGAAAGTGATTCACATTCACAGCATAGTTGCAATGTTTACTGTGATGCTCAAAGTACCATAATTCTTTCTATTTTTTCATGCCATGATATTATTTTTCAAAAACATACATAAATGTTTGTTTTTCTATCATGGAGTGGGACTTCATCCCACAAACCTCTTACAAACCTTTCTGATTTTCATTCATTGTTAAACTACTGTCCACACACTGAATAAGGGTAGTATAATGAAAAATGAGTGACTGCAAATGTAAATAAATAAATAAAATGATGTAAATGACAACAAAGTAATATCCAGCAGTTCTCTAATAATAATAATAATGTTTGTT
>NW_015557134.1:622546-634463 GCF_001515605.1 Sinocyclocheilus anshuiensis | reverse complement strand
ATATACTGTTTTGGTCTATATCTTTATTAAGTATACAGCCAGTAAGCTGTTTTTTTCACACATATGAAGCAATACATGTGCAACTGAGTGCAATATTTTTTTCTCAGTTTTTCTGTAGCTTTCTATTAATACATTATTTAATATGTTATTTACCATATTTATGCATGAACAGGTTCCCACAATATAGATAATTTTAGTTTGTACTATCCTTTTGAGTACATTTGTCCTTAAAATGTAGGCAAAATGTTACGCACGAACACATTTTCGAAACATTCACTTATTAGAGTGGCTCATTAGAAAATTTACTGTCAGTCGCTGATTAACACCCTCTTTGTCAGGCAAATTATCAAGGTGCCCAAGGTGGGTTGAATGAGAGAGAGGACAGCCGAGCCTGGCTGGCGGGGGGCCAGGTGTAGCAGCGGAAAGGAGAGAAAGTCAAGTCAGAGCAGAACAAAACGTTTGTCAGTGTGTGAAATATTTAATTAGTCACACACACACACACACACATGTTGACAGTTTAACTGAGCAAACGGACCAGTTTCTCTATATTCCTGGAAACTGTACATATTCATTTTTTGCACAGATAGATCAGAAGTAATGGAAACTGAATATGTTACAGCACACTTGTACCTGCTCTCTCTCTCTTTCTGTTTGATATCACTCTGTTCTTTTGATTTCACTTTGTTCTCTCTCATCTTTTTGCTTACTCTTTCCAAATTGGATTCATCTAATTTAGGCAAGAAGGTCTTTTGTACATTCTATTATCAGGTCTTGTGCTCTGGAACAGAAATGTCATTTCTGAAGCATTGCATGAGGTTTTTTCTTCCTTTTCTTCTACTTCTTCTTCTTCTTCTTCTTCTTCACACGTCTCATAATAGATTGCACCCCCAAATTTTGCATTTTCATCCAATGCCTTGATATAATGTATTCATTTCAAAATTAACTGCAGGCGGTAGCAGATGGTTGATACTTTGCAGTTTTTATTATGTGGGTCATTGTCAGAAAACAGTGCAATTTGTACTACATGAATGTGTGTCCTCATGACTGACTAATGATATCATTTACAGAATACTGAACTTAGTTGCATTAGATGACGGATTTGTCTCTAATAAGTGTGCAATGCAAATGAAATGTTAGTTAAAAAAACCCTTATAGATTAAATATAAATAAAAAAATGTTTCTGACTAAAATAAGTTTATTAAAATTAAAATATCTTACTTGTACTATGTATTTTTTCCCCTAAAATACTTTTTTTTTAGAATTTATCTATTCCTTCACTACCCCTTCATGAGTGACATCAAAATTTAGATAAAGAGAAGTTTCTCTTATCTCTATCTATCTATCTATCTATCTATCTATCTATCTATCATCATCTGTCTGTCTATCTTATTCGTATACTGGCCTCATCAAGTTCAATATTCATCTGTTATGGGCTAACAATCGTATACAGAATATAATACAGAATTGTTCTTGGCACAAAGCACAATAGTATTTGAAATTTGCTAGTTTAGGCCATTATTTGCCATTTTTACACTAATATTCAATCCTGGGAAATAAAACCCCAAAACATTTTTAATGAAACTGCGCTGGGGAAAAAAATGTTTTTTTAGACATGAAAACTAACAAACAAATAAAAAATATGTATTTTTTAAAAACAAAACAGCATCGTTTTCTGAGCATGACTCATATATCAGGGTATTTGTAGCCCAAACAACATTCATTACTATTCACCTTTTGTCTGCCTTTTTCAGTCTATTTACTTCCAAGAGTTCTCCTTCTCTTTCCACCTCAGGTGCGCCATAGTGGTCAAATCCATTGCTTTCCACTCAAGTCTGCCTGCACCAGTTATACCTGAGATGGGTAGACGGGCAACTGATCACACGACTCCAGTGCCAGTTCTTGGAGAGCCTGCACTTGTTGGGACACGTGTCTGGAGGACCGTGGCAAATGGGACCAGTAGTATGGCGACCCTCACACTGTCTCATCACTGTAACGTCGGTGTGCAGACGTCACCTGCGATGAAAAACAACCAACTACAGCTAAACGGCAAACATGTGGATACTTGTAGCAGTCAATCAGAAAACAAAGTGATCATGCCACCTAACGGCCACATCCCAAACGAGGCTGGTAAACAGGAGGATAACGGAAAAGAAAAAACTAAAAGTATCATTTATAAACGAAAAAGTCTGGAGACTAAAATGAAAAAGGGTGTGACTTTTGAGGGACTGGAGAGGGATATTTGTAAAAACATCAGAGAAGAAGTCCAGTGCCATAATTGTCCAATCAGAACCAGTCCTCCGTTGAGAGGTGTGGCTAACAACAGGTTAAACCCGAGAAGGAATTGTCACTTCACCAATGGGAGTGTGGTTGACTCTGAGGTAATGGGTGGGATCAGCAGTGACATCAGTGAAGGGGAGGAGTCTACCACTGGAAAGAAAAAAACGTTACCTCCTCGCTCACCTCCTCACAGACCTCCTGTGACCATCTGCAGCACTTGTGGTGGAAGACAGAATCCAACACCTCCTGGACTTTACAGCCAAATAAGGATGTTTACACCGCCAACTTCCGCAGGTTCTCTGGGACTCCAGTCAAGACATTCATCCCCTCTTTACCCTGGGAAGGACGTGCAGGAATACACGCAGAGCACACGCAGTGCTACACAGTCAGACCAGCACCTCATGAGCCCTAACCTTCATTCTTATCTCAACATGAATATAAACAAGGAATGGCTGTAGGCAGACAGAGCCTACGGTTTTCAGACGCTCTGTCCTGAATCAGCTTAATAATGACACTCTTGAGTCCTCATTACTAGCCATCGCTTCCGCTAGGGCTTTTCCTCAAGCTACAACACACAACAGGACTGAATTGAAATCTTGGAGTGACACAGAGTCAAAGAAACAAACTGATATTAAGGCAGTGGAACCAGAAGGTCAAATGACCAATGGCTCACAACACTCGCTTCAACCTCCAAACAAACCACCTCCTTCTTGTCGACCTCCTAAACCTTCCTCTGCACCTCCACAAGCACCAGCTTTTAAATTCGTAAATGGGAACCTGAATGTGGCCTCCAATCAAAACCCACTTTTGGATCCCTCAGACACTTTGCCTACAGAGCACGCACAGAAAGACGGGAGTCTCCAGAACTCAAAGACACAGATGGAATCTCGTTCTGAAGCGGTTGGGTCCATCCCAAGTGAACGCTGTTCCATAATGCACGACCATCCGGGTTCTGCGGTAAGGTTGCTGCCTGCATCCCCTAAATGTGGCAGTCTGCGGGACCCTAAGTGTAGATTAGAGATGGTAGAGGCGAGTCTGCAGTCAAACAAGGAAAGAGTCACAACTCTGCTCAACGTCATCCAGGACCTGGAGATGAGCCATGCAATCAGCAAAGGGTGAGAGACGGAGTTATTCCAAGATTAGCAGATAATAGACAAGTGTGACTGGCGAGCTCGATGTGTTAAAGGTAATTGTGAGAAATGTTTTAGAGCTGAGGTGCAGGGAAAAAGGGTAGTTGTAGTTTAATTTGATGTACATTTGTTTTTATCTCCAAGCGTAGGTCACTAAGGGCTATAAATGAGCTCTAACTGCATTTATGGATGTGAATGTGAGGCATGCTAAAACAATGCCTTTTAAAATCTTTTTCCTTGCCTGCTATTTATGTAGTCGGCGATGTTTTCGGACTGGCCAAGACCTCAGTGACTGTTCCACCTGTCAGAAGACTGCATGTGCTGTCTACAGGTGAGAGCACCCAGTGAGACTACTAATCATTTTAAAGGGGTAGTTCTCCCAAAATGGACAATTCTGTCATCATTTACTCACCCTCATATTGTTCCCAACCAGCAAGGCTTCTTTCTTCTGTGGAGAGCAAAAGAAGATATTTAAAAAATGTCTCGGTGTTTCAGAGAGACAGTGTCTCAAATTACCTTCTTTTGTGTTCGTCAGAAGAAGGAAAGTCAGGTTAGAGGTTTATAACGACATGCAGGTGATTAAAAAATGACAGAATATTCAGTTTTGGGTGAACTACCCCTTTAGGAATTAACTTTAGTACTTTATTGTGTTATCCAATTCAATACAATTAGATTCACATCCCCACATTTCCATAGACACATTTTTTCTTCTTCAGTGTTTTATTACTTTCTCCCACCGCCCGTAGGTTAATAATAATAATTTAAAAAAGAATTTAGCATTTATTAATAATATTTTTAGAAAAATCTTTTGTCATTATATTCTATCATTATTCATGTATTGTATAGTATAATAATGGCAAAATAATAGTAGAAAAAGCACAGATTTTAGTAATTACACACACAAACATATATTTGTTTGAGAAATGAATACATTAATACTTTAATAATCTTTGGCAAGGATGGATTAAATTGATTGAAAAGTGACAGTAAATACATTTATAATGCTGCTCTTTTGGACTTACTTTTTAACCAAAATTCTAAAAAAAAAAAATCTCAACAGTGATAATAGGAAATTTTACTTGAGCACCAAAATCAGCATATTAGAATGATTACTGAAGACTGGAGTAATGAATGGTTGTGCAAATGCATGTAATTCCAAGGGGAAAAAAGAACTATGAAGCATTAACAATCATATAGAATGCTCTCTTTTCTGCCCCCCCTACCTTTTCCCTTATCTCTTTCCCACTTTTCTTATTCACTCTTTGGACTAGTGTGGAGTATGACTTCCGTCAACAGGAGAGAAGATTCAAGGAACTCCTCCAGAGTCTGTGCCCATCATGCCCAGAGAGGAAAGAAGGATCTCTTTCTTTACTCACCTCACTCATTCAGAATCACAAATTACACCAGCTAAATGCAAACATTATGACCCAAAGCCAATCTGAGAGTCAAACCCACAGACAGCCTCAGATTATTTCTCAGATTCAGTGCCAGATTCGGTCTCAGTCTCAAACTCAGTCGCAGCCACAGATTCAGTCTCGGCCTCAGGCTCAGCCACAGATTGTGTCTCGGATTCAACCTCAGATTCAATCTCAGTCACAGATTCCGTTTCAGCCACAGATTCAATCTCAAAATCAGATTATATCTCAGATTCAATCCCAGACTGAGATTATGCCTCAGATTCTGCCTCCGATTCAGATTCAGTCTCAAGGTCACCCCCAGAATCAGTGCCTGTTCAAGGCTAAAATCAAAAGGAAGAAATTATGCAGGAAGCTGTTTAGCTGGCTGCCACACAAAGTCCAAAGGAAATGACTACATAATGCCAAGTATCTGATTTTCATGCATGACTCTCAACCCTCTGGTATGTGGAGTCACAACTCCTTTTTCTCCTAATGCAGTCGGAAGTCTGATATATTTTGTGGAATGGAGCAATATTACATGGCATTCTGTGACTGAACTACCCAGGAGGATTTAAATGATGAAACTAGTTTTCCTTGGAAAATGAAATTGTACAACATTTACTTTAAAAATTTATTATACTATTTCGCTACAGTTACAATGAACATGATGCTTGCCTTGACTAGTTATGAAGGGTTTTGCACTTAAGATGCTTTTTTAGGACATGACATTATGAGTATATAGTTCATCACTTCCTTTTTGATCTTCAAAATGGACAGCTATCATCTGTTAAAGCCAGAGGACTGTGATGGGACTGACATATGGAGCTTCAGTGGCTAAAGTTTAGCTAAATAAACCACAGATTCAAGGTTATGCAACAAAGATGGTTGTTTTGCCTCTTTTCTTTCGAATCCAGCCTATATTCCTCCACACACATGCCCAAACATAACTAGGCAACTTTCACATGAAATAACACAGCAGTGTTAATTTACTGTTTTTGATTTAGTCATAGTGTTGTAGGTAGCAATATATGTAATTTGTCATATTGCTTTGCACCTCTGTGATATGAGCTTCAATTTCAAAGTTTTTAGAAATATTTAAATATTACATTTTATTCACAATTATTAAATCTATGTCTATATAAAGACATAACTTATGGCTCTGTTTGACTTTTGACAAAGATATCCTATAAAGTTAGTTTTAAGCTTTGTCATGTCAAACATCAAACATTACATATATACTGTATATATAAATAAAATATATAAACATTATATAAATATATATATATAAACATTTAGCAAAACAATATTCAAAAACTTGCATTTTAAAAACTTAACCTCCTGAAATGATAACATTACTATTATGTATTATATAATATGTATTATACTATTATTATTATTATTATTATTATTATTATGGTTGTTGCTGTTATTATTATTTATTGTTAATATCTATTGTTTTTTTATATCTATTTTTTTAACTGTGATTTTTCTTTTCTTTTTTTTAAATTGTCCACGTAGCATACAGTATTACAATCCAAATATACAGTATATCAGTCGTCTGTCCTGGTACACAATAAGGACAGACAGGCGGTTGGTCTGAAAGCAATGAACTCCACTCCTGGCATTCCCAAAGGAAAGTGGACACATGCTTCAGGTCTCCAAAGCCCTAAACAATCTGTGGCCTAACAGGCTTTCTTAAAAGGCTTTGAGAGTCAAACAATGACATGTTGCAAGAGCATGGCGAAGCATGAAGAACCTATGATGAATTAAAAGTTTGGCTGCCCGACACACTCATAGCTTTATATGTAGAAGCACCCTCTTAAACACAAATCCACTCCAGAGCTATTCATGCCCTGGTAGCTTCCTTTGATTAATAAGCTGTTGCCAGGAGCAATGCACTATTTTGGACTAGATTCTGCTTCAACTTGGTATCCCCAAAAAACTGAATCTCTGCGGTGCGTGTAATATGACAGGAGCCCAAAATGTCAGCATCTCTCCACAGCTGCACTCGAGGGGTTGGGTTCTCTCGCCATGCCAAAGAGCAAGTGGACCTCACAGCCAGCCCTCATCCGAGAGAGCAGGCGAGTTCAGTACCTTTAGCTGTTGTAATACACTCCTATAGGCCAGTGGCTCTGGAACAAAACAAACCAGAAAGGGCAGCATTACTAAGCAAGTCTGCATGCGTTTGTCAGCAAGATGAGGTCACTTTATAATGTTGTATGCTAGTTTAATCTTCAGTTTGCATGTATAATATATGGTTTAGATTCAAAAATGAATAATTTATTGTTAACACTAACAGTCTACTTTCAGGCTATGTTGTGTTTAAAGGCCATGTACCTGAGTGCTAATGTTTGCTAATGTTCATTATACAAACCCTGAAATATTTGAGAATAAAAACAGTTTAAGTGACAGTAATCAGCATCAGAAACAGTACAAATATGACTTCCAGATTACAGATAATTTTAAAGGATGAATACTACAGAATTCTGGGCTCTCTATCACCATCTGTGGTTGAAACATAAAATTGCAAGTTACTAGTGGAGGAGCAAGCCTTGTTTTTGCAATACACATGTGATGATATCGAAACAGATCTGACCGGCTACACCAAGGTCACTGAAGAAAGTGGAATTAAGAAGAAAGTCCTACAAGACCCATATTCAAAGTAGGTAGCACATCTGCTGTTATAATAGTTGGACCATCTTTTCTTAGTGAACTAGAAGCTGTAGTATTTTTTTTCTGTTTGATGTCCAATAAGGGATTTTTATCTTGGCATCATAAAACTTACAATAAACCTACATCATAAACCCAGTTTGTCACTGGGCCAGTACCCTCAAAGGGACACCTTTGTACCTTCTTTACCCCTAAGGTTTATAATAGTACCATAAGAGTACATATCACTACTCTCAGATATTAATATGCAGCATTTAGTGGTAAAGAATGTGGGTACAGTCCCAGTGATAAGCTGTTTTTCCCCTATATGTGCAATTTTTGCACGTTTTTTTTTTTTTTTGCTGACAGTGTATGCATATTTTTTGTTTTCCAATAAATTGGAATCTAAAATGAAGCTCCATTATTAAAAATCCTACTACAAAAATTCCAGCTGCATCCTGCACAAATTTCTTTGGAATTGCTTAAAAATATGGGTCAAAATTACCCAAGGCTATTAGTGGACTGAACTGTGGTCAGATGATGTGTTCCTGTTTGTTGGTCTGTTAGTCAGAAGATGTGCAGTGAAGTGTAGACACAGGTAAACATGGATCCTTTCTCTCTCACTCACTCTCTTTACTGTATCTCAGAAGTCAACAAAGCATTATTATTGGCATGACTGTCAGCATTTACAACAAGTACACTGTACATGCTGCCTTACAAAAGTATGAAGCCTTATTCTCACAAAGGCTGCATTTACTTGATCAGAAATACAATAAAAATAGTAATATTGTGAAATGTTATTACATTTTAAATTAACTGTTTTCTATGTTAATATATTTTAGAATTTATTCCTGTGATGCAAATCATTTTCAATTTTCAGCATCATTACTTCAGTCTTCAATTTCACATGATCCTTCAGAAGTCATTCTAATATGCTTATTTGCTTATGAAACATATCTGCTTAATATTTTTTGTGGAAAGTATCTTTCATATTTTTTTAAAAATATTACTGACCTCAAACTTTTGAAAGGTATGTGTATGTATTTATATATTGGCAATATGCCGGGTGAGTAATTAAATAAATATTGTACAGTATGTGCAGGGGAAATATGAAGTGTCCCCTTCTCTCTGTTCAGTCCTATTGTAGTTTTCTGTTATTTCTCTTTCCCCTCTTCTTTGCTTTTATCTCTCTCTCTCTCTCTCTCTCTCTCTCTCTGCTGATCTTAAAAGTAGAACAGCCCCTTCCTATCACTTCTCCTAAAAAAGGAAGCAGACGTGCTTCTGTAACTCTGATGGAGGAGGCTTGGAGACAATGTATGACGGGCCACGTTTTCTCTGACCCCTCCCAGGGGAGCTTGTGTTTTAGTGGGGCTGGGACACAAGGGTGCACTAACTCTCTCCTTTCTTCTCCCGGTAGGGCTCTCCAGAGGGGGGTGCAGATCAGAGCAGCATGTGTCTCTGGAGATATAAGGTCGGTATTCCGTAGGATGAGAATATGATATGACAGATTGCAGCGAAGGGCCACAGCTTACACACTTACATCTACACGCACAGATATACTGACACGCAAAAAAAATGAACACACACACAGCCAGAAATGGATAAACACAATTGCAAACTAATAGCCATCTCAATGAAGGGGCTGATCTGAAATCAGTCAGCTCACTAATTTTACTGCTCTAAATATCTTGAAATATTCAAGGAAAGGTCCTGACAGGCAGAGGGCATGATGATAGCTTTGTGCTCACGGCTCCAAGCTGTTTCCGGAGAGGTTGTACTTTTGGTGTCAATGTGGCAAAGATGTAAGGATGAACCAACCGTTGAAGAGCCAATGAAATCGCAGTCCTGCTGTATCACTGTTTTGCCCCTGGACCAGACATTTAACCTCATGCTGCTTCAGGGGAACGTGTCAGACCAGCTTAGGTCGCTTTGGATAAAACCATCTGTTTAAATTTTTAAGTGTTTTTTGAAAAATAATTTTTTTCTATAAAAAAAGTTTCTTGAGCACCAAATCTGCAAATTAGAATGATTTGTTAAGGATCATGTGACACTGAAGACTGGAGTAACGATGCAAAACATTTAGCTTTGCCAACACGGAAATACATTACATTTTAAAAGATAGTCAAATAGAAAACAGTTATTTAAAACTGTAACAATATTTCACATTATTATTGCTTTACTGTATTTTTGATCTAATAAAAGCAGCCTTGGGGAGCATAAGAGACTTTCAAAAACATTTAAAAATCTTACAGGCATCAAACTTAAAGTTAACGTTAAGTGTGTGTGTGTGTGTGTGTGTGTGTGTGTATGTGTATGTGTATGTGTATGTGTGTATATATATATATATATATATATATATATACAGGGTTTAAATTGGGCCGGGGTCGTCCGGGGCTGAGCCCCGGCACATAGACTCCACGGCTCGACATTAACTCCAGAAAAATAACATGATTAAAACATCAGTAACCAAAAAGAACTATGTAAACACCAAAACGCAAGTATTATTTAGATTGTATTACATTTAGAGTAAGTGGCGAATAGTGGATATAGCTGCTGTATATAATGCATCTATTGACGGAATAAGGTTGCGCTGCTGAGGCGAGGCTCACGTAGCCTCTCCAGGAGAAATCAAAACGCGCAACACTAAAGAAACTCAGCATCCTGAGATAAAAATTCAAAATGGAAAGTTTTTATATTTAAATACAGTTAGTTAGGCAACATCACACAACGTTTTCACCATTACGACTGTTTAATAGTTCTATAAACAGTTCAATAAGAAAATACAATAATATTAGGTCACTTACATTTTAGGCGGAAAACAGGGCACCTCACAGCAGACAGCCGATTCATTGCTGATTGATTCCGTGTTTTGAACGAATCGGTTGCGTCAAAGTTTCATTAGCCCATGCATAAACATCTGATGAATCTGCCGTTTGAACGAATCGTTTGAATGAACGACTCAATGACTCACTCATTAAGCGCTCACTACTGGCACCTACTGGCGTTTTAATTTCGTTGAAAGGTATCATTTCCACCATCATTTTTTGTTTGTATATTAAAAATGATTTAAAAGAATCTCATAATATTATTTAATGCAGTTGTATTTTTTAGTGTAAATTATTTAATTTGATAACGTATAGATAATCACATTATAATTGAATTTATAGATTCAGAAGAATCTGAAATGAAATTACTAATGAGATCAGTGGGAAAATTCCCTCTATAAAGGTAAAAAAAATGCCTTTGGATAAAATATTAAAAAACACGCAGATTTATATGTCACAGCTGAAAGAAAACTGATGAGAATATTGCTTCAGAATAAATCATATTTGCAAAAAACTAAACACACACACACACACACACACACACACACACACATATATATTACCAGCCAAAAGTTTTTGAACAGTAAGATTTATAATGTTTTTTAAAGAAGTTATTTAATAATAAATATTTTTTGAGCAGCAAATCAGAAAATTAGAATGATTTCTGAATGATTTAAAAATATATTAACTATTTTTACTATATTTTTACATGCAAATTAATAATATTACTATTTCATTCTGCTTTCTAAAGGCTAAAGATTAATTGTTTTGGAAGCTATAGTTTATAAAAAAAAGAAAGAAAGAAAGAAACGCCCCTTTAAACACATACCCGTTATCCAAGGTGCCTTACAAAACAGCAGCTCCCTTTCAAGGGAACTTCGAACTGCGTCCTCTAGGGGTCGCTATGGGGAACGCCTCGTCGTGACCCGTGTCTGAAGCATACATTGAAAAAACACCAACAACACGTCGGCCGGCGACAGCCCATGACATCACTACAGGTGCGATTATAGTATAAATAGGCACCGGGAGAACATGTCATTCTCTTCTTCGTCTTCACTGACCGTTTTGTTTGAAGCGTGCATTTCCGTGGTAAGAGCGATCTATATTCCTATCGTTATGGCGAGCACTAGCAAAGCGTTTAGAGGGTGTGTGCATACGCGTCGTCGTTATTTGACACCTGATGACACACACGATCTCTGCGCTGTTTGTTTGGGCAAAGAGCACGCACGCGATGTCCTTGAGGGGGCAATCCGCGTTCATTGCAAGCGTATTTTAATGAAAAGCTCCGCTTCTATTCCTAAAATCCATGTTTATGGTAAGCGTACACGCTAGCTTTTGTGCACTTTCTAAAATCCACATTGTGGTAAGTTCGCATGCTAGTTCTTTGCGTTCTTTTCTAAAATCCTGTATAGTGAGGGCTTCGCGCGGTTGCTTCATTCCCTTTCTTGAGCTGGTTTAAGCCCCGTTCACCTTGGGCACCACTCCACTTAGGTATCCTAGGATACCTACTTTAACAGGGTGTGGCCACTAGAGGTCTGTTGAGACAGTTCCTTTCAGAGCTTATGCAAGAGCAAGCGGTAGCCCCTGTGTGACAGGCCAAGACTTAGTGTGATACTAGGTTCTTGGTCGTATCCCCTTA